>NC_053392.1:515347720-515647720 GCF_905171765.1 Bufo bufo | reverse complement strand
TGGTGAGAGTGGCTGCTCCAGCCTCCCCTTCCTCCCTCCCACCGCTGCTACCAACATGGCCACTGTTACATGACCACTGCAAACCCCCCCCCGCCCCCCCCCCCGCCCCCCCCCCCCCCCCCCCGCATATCGGGACGTTACCGGGCATAGTTGGAGGGCAGTCTATCTGGGCAAGTCCTAGAACGCTGCCTTACAGGGGACGGCTGCAGACTTGCAAGCCGTCTGCTACATCTAGGCGCGGTGGGAGCCGTTCTCCTGGCATGAACGGCGCCATGTCATGGCCGGCACTTCAACATCCTTGGGGGTTAAAATCATTTTGCCGCGCGCGCGCGGCTCTGCTTCGGCTTCAGCGCGGCAGAGGGGGGCGGAGCTTCCTTACACATTCAGCTCCGTGCTGCTGCGCTCCGCTACTTCCGGGTTCATCTCTCTGCCGTGCGATCCTGAAGCCTTTCAGCTCCGTGCTGCTGCCTCTCCTCCACAGCCTCCTCAGTCTGTTCCCCTTACAGCTGCCGCTTGTATCATCGGGTCTGGTAGGACTGTTTAACCCCCTCCGTGCCACAGTACTGTTGCTTTAAAGTGCAACATCTTTCCACCATGTCAGACCCTTCTGCAGCCGCCAAGCCATGGTACCATGCCTGTACCGCTTGTAGGGAACCCTTTCCCCGGGGGCAGTCTGATCCGCACTGTACTGCATGCCGAGCTCCACCGCAGCCTCAGTCGCCCGCTGTGTCGCTCCCTGCTTCCTCTGACCCGCCTGACTGGGCTAGATCCCTGTCCCAGGCCGTGGAAAGCCTCACTCATGTCGTGGGCCGCCTAATAGACAGGCCACCTACCCCGCAGGACGCCACTCTGACTGTCGCGCCCTCCGGGTCCACTGCTTCTGCCGCTGCAGCGGGTTCATCCTCTCCTAGTGACCCCTCCCGAGCTAGGCACTCTCAGAAGCGTATTAGAGTAGAGCGAGCCTCCTCCTCGGATGCCTCCCTCTCCCCGCCACGCGTGCGCACCCAGACGAGCCTCTCCTCTCCAAAGGATTCGCTCTCTGAAGGTGAATTGGCGGCTTCAGATTTGGAAATGGACTCGGCCCTGCCGTCCAAGCTAGCCTCAGCGATGGCTCAACTCATCTCTGATATACGTGACACCTTTAAGGTGCAGGATGACCCCCCTAGCTCGGACGCAGCTAGCGTCTCCTTTATCAGACCCAGGCAGGCCTCAAAAGTCTTTCCAATCCACTCTGATTTCTCCTCCGTGGTGTCTAAGGCTTGGGCTCGCCCGGACGCCCGTTTTGTCAACCCAAAGAAGCTGGACATTTGCTATCCTTTTCCAGCCGATGTCGTGGCCACCTGGTCTTCCCCACCCAAGGTAGACCCCCCTGTGGCCCGGCTGTCAAAGAACACGGCCATCCCTGTTCCCGACGGGTCCTCTCTTCAGTCAGCGGAGGACCGTCGCATGGAGACCCTGTCCAAGGGCATTTTTGCTGCCTCCGGTTCTGCCCTCAGACCGGTTTTTGCCTCTGCTTGGGCAGGGAAAGCAATCTCTGCTTGGGGTACGCAGCTGGAACAGGAGTTGGACTCGGACATCCCCATCCAGGACCTACGTTCCTTGGCCCAGCTTATTATTCGGGCCGGGAATTTTGTCTGTGAGGCCTCCCTTGATGCGGGAGCCCTTATTGCGCGCTCCTCCGCCCTGGCAGTTGCCGTCAGGAGGGAGCTCTGGCTGAAGGTCTGGAAAGCGGACGCTGCCTCCAAACGTTCCTTGGCGGGGCTACCGTTTGCGGGTTCCCGCCTTTTCGGGGTCCGCTTAGACGAACTTATTTCAGAGGCCACGGGTGGTAAAAGCACCCATCTTCCTCAACCCCAAGCCAGGGGCGCCCCCCGCGGACGCCCTGGTGCGTCTCGTTTTCGGTCCTCCCGCAGGGCCTCTGGGGCTCCCACCACAGCTGCCGCTTCGGCTCCTCCCCAGGACAAGCGTAGGAAGCCGTTTTTTCGGGCGCAGCCCTCCTGGCGCAAGCCGCAGGCTGCCCGCACACCCGCAGCAAAACAGTCCTCTGCCTGAAGGCGCGCCCCCACCCACCCGGGTGGGGGGCCGGCTCCTCCTTTTCAAGGACGTCTGGATGGCTCACGTCTCCGACGCCTGGGCCCTCGAAATTGTGTCCTCCGGATACAAAATCGAATTTGCATCCTTCCCTCCGGATCGGTTCTTTCGCTCCCGCCCCACGCGAGACCCGAAAGACGCGGCCGCGTTCTCCGCGGCCGTTCAAGCTTTACTGGACAGGGGGGTGATTACCCCCGTTCCTCTAGAGGAAAGATTCCAAGGGTTCTACTCGAACCTCTTTGTAGTTCCCAAGAAGGGAGGTTCGGTGCGGCCCATTTTGGACCTCAAAAAGCTCAACCGTTTTCTCCTCCTTCGACGGTTTCGGATGGAGTCCCTCCGCTCCGCGGTGGCTTCCCTGGAGCAGGGAGATTTCATGTCTTCCATCGATATACAGGATGCCTACCTCCATGTTCCGGTAGCCCAGTGTCACCATCGCTTCCTTCGATTCGCCGTGGGGGATCTCCACTTCCAATTTGTCGCCCTTCCCTTTGGACTGGCAACAGCCCCCCGGGTGTTCACCAAGGTCCTGGCCCCGGTTTTAGCCTTACTCCGTTCCAGGGGTGTTTTTCTGCTACCGTACTTGGACGATATCCTCATCAAGGCTCCGTCCCTTTCTCAAGCGGTTGCCAGCGTGGATCTCACTCTAGAGACTCTGGCGAGGTTTGGTTGGGTCATCAACTTCCCCAAGTCCTCCCTTCCCCCCTCCAGACAACTCGTCTTCCTGGGAATGCTTTTAGACACGGGAACGGCGGAGGTACGTCTTCCCTCGGAAAAACGTCTGATCCTCCGTGGGGCGGTTCGGGGTCTCCTTCTCCACCGTCGACCGTCCTTCCGCTTCTGCATGCGGGTATTGGGGCAGATGGTTGCCTGCTTCGAGGCGATCCCATTTGCGCAGTTTCACTCCCGCCCTCTCCAACGGGCGATCCTCTCCTCCTGGGACAAATCGCCGCAGTCTCTGGATCATCCCTTCCATCTGTCGCCTCCGGTGCGGTCATCTCTCCGCTGGTGGTTACAGTCCCCTCTTCTGGGCAGGTCCTTTCTGCCACTCAACTGGTTGGTGGTTACAACCGATGCCAGTCTCTCGGGCTGGGGAGGCGTGTTTCCTCCCCGATCCGTCCAGGGCATTTGGTCTCCATCGGAGTCCAAACTCTCGATCAATGTCCTGGAACTGAGAGCGGCCCTTCTGTCTCTACGACACTGGACTCATCTGCTGAAGGGTCATCCAGTTCGTGTACAATCAGACAACGCCACGGCCGTGGCGTACATAAACCACCAGGGGGGCACTCGCAGCGCTGCAGCGATGCGGGAGGTCACCAGCATTCTCCGTTGGGCGGAAGCCCACGTCCCGGCCCTATCTGCAATTTTTATTCCAGGGGTGGACAATTGGGCGGCGGACTTCCTCAGTCGCACCACCGTCGACCCCGGCGAGTGGTCTCTTCACCCGGAGGTATTCGAGGCCATTTGCCTTCGTTGGGGCATTCCGGACGTGGACCTCATGGCCTCAAAATTCAATCACAAGGTCCCCGCCTATCTGTCCAGGGCCAGGGATCCGGGAGCTTGCGGAGCCGACGCCCTCGTTCTTCCTTGGCGAGGCTTCGCGCGCCCATACATATTCCCTCCCATCCCTCTCCTGCCCAAGGTCCTTCGGAAGATCGCGGCGGAAGGCGTCTCGGTGATTCTGGTCGCTCCGGACTGGCCCCGCCGGTCTTGGTATGCCGACCTCATGCTGCTCCTGGCAGACGCGCCCTGGCCACTGCCCGCCAGGGAAGATCTTCTCTCTCAGGGACCGATCTTCCACCCGCGTTTAGGGTCCCTACGTTTGACGGCGTGGTTGTTGAGACCACCGTCCTGACACGTAGGGGTTTTTCTGCGGATGTCGTCCGCACCATGATCCGCGCCCGTAAGCCGTCCTCTTCTAGGATCTATTATAGGACCTGGAGGACTTTTTTGGGGTTCTGTACCGATCTGGGGATTCCTCCGCTCCGCTTTTCTCTCCCCACCGTTTTGTCCTTCCTGCAGAGCGGACTGGCCCAAGGTCTAGGCCTTAGTTCTTTGAAGGGTCAGGTATCTGCGCTGTCCATTTTGTTTCAGCGCCCACTGGCCCCCCTTGGTCCTGTCAAGACCTTCCTTCAGGGCGTGGCTCACGCGGTTCCCCCGTATCGCCCTCCGGTACCGCCCTGGGACCTGAACCTGGTTCTCTCAGCGCTCCAGGCTTCTCCTTTCGAGCCACTGCGGACGGTTTCCTTGCGACTTCTGTCCTGCAAGGTTATTTTCCTTGTAGCCATCACCTCTCTTCGGAGGGTGTCCGAATTGGCTGCACTCTCCTGTCTGGAACCTTTCCTAGTGTTCCACCAGGACAAGGTGGTTCTTCGTCCGGTCCCTTCCTTCCTTCCTAAGGTGGTCTCCGCCTTTCATCTGAACGAGGACATCGTTCTCCCCTCTTTGTGTCCTTCCCCTTCCCATCCGCGGGAGAGGAAGCTTCATCGCCTGGACGTTGTCAGGGCGCTCAAGATTTACCTGGAAGTAACCAGATCTTTCAGGCATACTGACTCGCTCTTTGTGGTCCCGGAAGGGTCGCGCAGAGGGATGGCGGCATCCAAAGTTGCTATCGCTCGTTTTGTCAAGATGGCTGTTACTGAGGCTTATCTCGCCAAGGGCAGGGTTCCTCCCCTTGGTGTTACCGCTCACTCCACTAGAGCGGTCGGGGCTTCCTGGGCTCAGAGAAATCGGGCTTCTTCGGAGCAGATTTGCAAGGCGGCCACTTGGTCCTCCTTGCACACCTTCACCAAGTTCTACAGGGTGCATACTCATGCGTCGGCTGACGCTGCTTTAGGCCGTCTGGTGTTGCAGGCGGCAGTTGATTGATGCCTCTGGCGTTGGTTGAGTTTGTTCTGGTCCCTCCCTTCTGGGACTGCTCTGGAACGTCCCATGGTTTCCTGTGTCCCCCAAGGAATATGGGCGAGAAAAGGAGACTTTTGTATTACTTACCAGTAAAGTCTCTTTCTCGCTCTTCCTTGGGGGACACAGCACCCGCCCTTCATTGGGTTACAGTTGTGGTTCCGGCTTGGTTGCCCCCGTTGGGGCTCGACAGTTCTTTTTCCGGTTGGTGGTTATCTTTCACTACTTGGACACGCAACTGGCAGTCTCTTCTCCAGGCTGAAGGGTATAGCTGATGGAGGAGGGGCTTACAGCTTTCGCTTAGTGTCACGCCTCCTAGGGAGCAGAGCTATACCATGGTTTCCTGTGTCCCCCAAGGAAGAGCGAGAAAGAGACTTTACTGGTAAGTAATACAAAAGTCTCCTTTTCTAAATCACTTAATTTATAAAATATGCCTGCATCCCCCTGAAAAAAGCTGTAACGTTATGACCACTAGGGGTCTCACTTCCACCTTCCAGTCCACTGCTTGTTGTCAGGCAAGATACGTCCCTAGTAACAGAGACTCAGAAGATGGTTCACAGGAAGTGGGGGTATGTCAGAGCTAGCTGAGATCCTGGACCTGGTAAAAGAACTGATTTTGAAGATTATAGGAGCTCCTGCCTTTTTGTAAGTGTGATGTATCCCTCCTTTATCTGTTCTTTTAACTCTCGAGCTGAAAACAAACATAGTGGGAAGTAAGGGAAAGGACGTCACAGCAGTACAGTGCTGGCAGAAGGGAGACACCCCTGCTTCTGAGTAAAATGCATCTAGCTGTGCAGCTGAAACAGGGAATAATATGGCTGGAAAAAAAAAATTGTGATTTTTTGGAAAACCTTGGTATGTTTTAAAATAGTACCTTGCAGTGTCCCCAAAATAGTGCAGTTAAAATAGAGTTCCTAAAAACAGCACCATGCATAGTGCCCCCAAAAATAGTGCCAATCTGTGGCATGTGGGAGTGGCCTAAACGACTGATTGAAATCAGAATGTTTTAACCACATGAAACCCCAGAAATCTTATCAAGTCTTGTGGAATGGTTCTACTATAACTCGCATGTCAACGAACAGGGTATCTCCTCCACTTGTCGCAGACTGAGAGGGACAGATTTCTTGAACTGAGACACCTTGGTTTATCACTCTTAAAGATAGCTTTTTGCCCAGGCCGGGATGTCAGCGCTGTTCAACGTTACATGCCCCAGTGTTTGGGAGAACAATGACAAACTGGAATTACAGCAAGAGGTGCACAGAGGCTAACTTCTGCACGAACGTATGATCTGATTATAAGAATGGCGCGTAGTCATCCATTCTGTACTGAAAGTGAAATTGAATGTTACATCCCAAGCCTAGGGCGACAAACAGTGTCTACACAAACCATCCAATGACGTTTGCCTGACTGAGTCAGACTTCCAGCTACAGGAATTCCCTTGACCTCACACCACTGCTCTCAAAGGCTGTCATGGTGCACAGCATTGTGTGATATCCAGTGATTGATATGGAGACTATGGGGACAGTGCCATAAGAGGCCTTCATAAGGCATTGTCACACCTGTCCTTCTCCCATGATTACCGTGTAGTGTGGCATAATGTACTGTAGACAAATCCTTCTAGTCTTCATATCAGTGTTAGATTGATTTGATCATGGAACCAGTGGTACTGTTATTTTTCCAAAGTGTCCCTGGAGCCGTTATTCATCAGGACATCGCTAGGCCGCATGTTGCTTGTACTACTGTGAGCAGCCTCTGCAGCCTAACCATCCGGACTTGTCTCGCGTTGAGTACATCTGGGACGTCATTGTTCGGCAATTGCAAAGGGAGCTGCCAGCAGTGGATCTTGATGATTTGCGTGCCCAAGTGCATTCAGTCTGGCAGAACATTCCTCAGACAACCAATAAAAAAAAGTCAGTGGCCTACACACTTGTTAGCGGTGTATGGATGCACCACCATTTCTCCCAGTGCGATCCTGAAGCCAAACATCCACAAGATATGACCAGAATTTCAGCAGTACAGGGGTAGTAGGAAAAAAAAAATAATTTTTTATTTATTTTTTTGGTGTGTGTGTGTGTGTGCAAGTAAACTTTGGGTTTTTATTCTCCAGGGGTAACCGTTAGTCAGTTAGATGAAGAAGTGTTTTCCGTTTTTGCGCCAACACCTAGTGCCATGCAAGAGGCCAGGGAGTTCATCAGTGACATCTGCAAAGATGATGTAAGCATTACCCTTCTGTGCCCCAACCAATGATCATGGTGTTCTTTATACTTTCTCCTTCCTAAAGAATTTTCTGTTTTGCAGCAAGATTTTCAGTTAGAGTTTGGAGCCATATATACAGCCACCATAACAGAAATAAGGTAAGGTTGAGTCTTAATCTTGTGGCCTTATTTTATAATTAAAGTGTGAAACTTTGAACGTTCACTGATGACTATGAGCTTCCTATTATTAATCTGAATTCTACCATTTGAATGGTAAAAGGCTATACATTGATGACCTATCTTGGTCTGATCACCAGAATGAAGGAGGAGCAGCATGACACAACCGCCTCCTTGCAGTATCCAGCAGGATGACGTCCACATGAGGGTGGCTGTGCCTGGTGCAGCTCAGGTAGTTCACTTGAATGGGTTGAACTACTGTGCAAGGCATGGCTACACTTTGCTGCTCCTGAGACAACAGAGACCCGCCAATCATATATTGATCTGTCCAGAGCACAGGTCAGAAATTGATAATTACAGAAAATCCTTTAAGAAAATTGGAATGGATCTGTGCTGCAGTTTCCAGTCCAGGAGCGTTTCTGTGCAGGGAAAAACTGAAGAGGTCGTAGCCAGGGATGTGGAGTGGTTAAGCCAAAGTTCTGACTCCGGCTCCTTCATAAATGGCCAATAATTTAGTAATACATTTACTGTAGTAAAATGGTAACATTGGGCTTTTTCTTACTATCATGTAAGTAATCAGGCTACTTAGATGGAACATAAACCATACTTATTGGAATACAATTTCTGAAATTACCTAAATTCCTCTAGGTAAATTTGCAATGCACTTTGCATATAACCTGAAAAAGCTCCATGTATGTCCTGGAGAATCATGTGCAAGTCTAAATGGGAATAAACATGTAAAATGTGAAGCTGCTATATTCAGTGCTGCCATCAAGGGGTTGTCTGGGGAAAAAAATAACTTTTCACAGGTACCTGCAGCCTGCCTCCGCTGTGGAAAGATGTATACTTGCCTGCTACCCACAGTTCTGGTCCTGTGCACTGGCTCCCCTGTGTCCATCTTCCGGTACGCGGTTTGTTTACTTCTGGTGACCATGCCCATGCTGGGGACGAATTAAACAATCCGAGGACGGGAAGATGGACACACGGGAGCCAGCACACACACAGGACCGGAGTGGCGGGGAGTAGGTAAGTATCAATCTTTCCATAGCACAGGCAAGCAGGGGGCACCTGTGAAAAGTTACCGTATATACCGGCGTATAAGACGACTTTTGAGCCCTAGAAAATATTTTCTAGAGTGGGGGGTCGTCTTATACGCCGGGTATGGCGGGTGCTGCAGTGCTGAGACCCCCGAATTATCAACAGAGAGAGCCCGGGGCCTTGTATCCCCAGCAGCTGAGAGCTGCTATGTAACCCATGGCATATGCCCCCCCTGCTCTGTACCTTGTATACCGCCCCCTGCTCTGTACCTTGTATGCCTCCCCCCGGCTCTGTACTTTGTATGCTCCTTGTACCGCCATCTTCCCGGCCGCTCGCATCTCGCTCCTACGCATGTGCGAGATTTCATGCGGCGAGCATGGATACACGGGATCCTCACGGCCGCTCGCATCTCGCTCCTGCGCATGTGCGAGATCTCCATGCGGCGTATCTAAGTGCGGCGCAGATGTGCATATGTGAATGTGAATATGAAGAATAACATAACAAAAACATGTTCAGGGTATAGGTGGCACATGTTTAGGGTCTGGGAGGCAGGGAGGGAGGACAAGGAAGGTGGTTTTTACATGTTTGATGACAAACAGCATGTCATACTTATTTGAATTAAAATTACCATATTGATATCAGATCTAATGCTTTTTACATTTTTCTTTGGTGTGTGTTGAAAAAGGGGTAGTCTTATACGGCGAGTATATCCCAAACTCTATATTTTCAGTGTAAAAGTTGGGGGTCATCTTATACGCCCAGTCGTCTTATACACCGGCATATACGGTACTTATTCCTGGACAACACCGTAAATGCTGTCTTCCTGTTCTTTGTAGCCGTTTTGAGATTACTGCAGACTTGCCCAGTGGTGAACTTCTTTCTCTCATCTCTGGAGGAGGAACTATCTACTGAGCACGTGCAGAACAGTTTAAGGCATTGTAACTAAGGGTGTTTGAACAGTATGAAGATGCCTAGTATAAGGGACAAGAGAGAACACGGGAGAGGTGAGAACTGATGACCACTAGAACACCCTGCTTATCACTAATTATAGTATAAGGGACAGGAGAGAGAACACAGGAGAGGCGAGAACTGATTTTCTATCACCAGTGGAACACCCTGCTTATCACGGTTTATAGCAGGGATCAGCAACCTTTGGCACTCCAGCTGCTGCAAAACTACAACTCCCAGCATACAAACTTACTCGGCTGTTCTTGTAATTCCCACAGAAGTGAAAGGAGGATTCTGGGAGTTGTAGTTTCAGAACAGCTGGAGTGCCGGCCATTGCTGATCCCTGGTTTATAGTATAAGGGACACAGGAGAGGTGAGAACTGATTTTCTATCACCACTAGAACACCCTGCTTATCACTAATTATAGTATAAGGTACAGGAGAGGTGAGAACTGATTTTCTATCACCACTAGAACTCTGATCACTGTGCTGGATAAAAAAGGGCCTTATAACATAAAATATATTCATGATTAACTTTTCTAAATATATAAGAAAGTATTACTAAATTAATTATACAATAACAGTACATTTCTACTGATTCAGATTCCACCCAAAACTAGCTTTTTACCTGGTTGTAGCCTTTATTCTTAGATTAGTCCTAGAGTTTTGACCACCACTGATGAGAATGTTATGGTATAACTTTCGATAATTTTCAATGATGATCAACGCCATCAACAGAAGTTTTTATCAACGCCATCAACAGAAGTTGCTTCTGCCTGTTGTTCTCCATTTACACCACAACCGAAGTTTGATTTCTAAAAAAATATATATTTGTAAGATTTCTAGATTTATCTGTTTACTAGCATATTTTTTTCCTTTTTATCAGTGTTTGACACTATTCAGTGATGTGTTATATGGTTACATTTTTTCAGAGATATTGGCGTGATGGTAAAGCTGTACCCAAATATGACTCCGGTTTTGCTTCATAATTCACAGCTTGATCATCGAAAAGTAAGTACGTTTTAAAGGACAGCTGATATGGGGGGGGGGGGGGGGGGGGTCAGGAGTCCGTCCCACACCGGTCAGATATTGATGACTTGTCCTGAGGATATGTCATCAGTATTAAACACTAAAACAACCCCTTTAAAACATATGAAGATGCTACAATTTACAGAAATTCACGTGTAAACCCACTTATGCCAATGCAGTTCCTGTAGTAGCAGTCCCTGAAATCTGCTCTGAGAAAACAAATTGATGCAGAATATATATTATATAGTTGATAAGGTTGGAAAAAGACACTTTGGACTTGTTCAATGAATCAACCATCACAACTTCCTGTGGCAGATAGTCCTACTGCTCTTACAGTAATAAATCCCTGTCTATAATGTCTTACCTCTGGCGTAGAATATAACCTCTTGTCATGGCTATAGGCTTAGGTATAAAAAACGAGATTTTGTGAAACTCGCCTGTAAAATCTCTTTCTTGCGGGGTTCATTGGGGGACACAGGACCGTGGGTATAGCTTGCTGCTGCCGCTAGGAGGCGACACTAGGCTGAAAAAAGACTTAGCTCCTCCCCTGCAGGCTATACCCCCTCCAGCCTGGAGAGAGCATGTCAGTTTGTGCACAAGCAGTAGGAGCAGTAGAAAACATGTGCCAAGTAAAGGAGAATGCAACAATAATAAATACTGGGTGGGTGCTGTGTCCCCCAATGAACCCCGCGAGAAAGAGATTTTACAGGTGAGTTTCACAAAATCTCGTTTTCTCGCTGGTATCATTGGGGGACACAGGACCGTGGGACGTCCTAAAGCAGTCCACGGAGAGGGAAAAAGATCCACGCCCATGGAATAGCACCCACGAGAATGCTAAATGCACTGCTGCCTGCGAGACCCGGAAGCCCGGAGCCGCACTGTCGATGCCTAGGAAGCACCTGGCAAAAAAACTTGGTGAACGTGCGCCAGGAAGATCAAGGCGCTGCCGTATACAACCGCGAAGCTGATGCAGGGTGAAACACTTATCCCCCGAAGAGCTGACCGCTGGTCAGATGTCCCGAACTCCGCTGGGTGGTGTCTTGCCCTGGGAGCGTAATGCCTAAGCAGCCGCCAACGGATCCACCTGGAACACCCCTTCGTGACCATCGAGCACCTCCAAGGACCTCCAGGAATGACCAGGTAAAAATCCGCACAGCGGAAGAGCTAGTCATGGACAAGACTCCGAGCTCGAATACATTCTGATGGAGAGCTCACTCTCTCGAGTGCGAGGGAGTAGGGAAAACAATGTCCTGTCGACATGGAAGGCGGCGACTACCGTCAGCAAAAAGAAGGTAATGAGCGGAGCACTGCCTTATGCGCGTACCTGATAAGAAAAACGTACTTACAAGAAAAGTACTCCCAACTCCCAAAGTCGTTGGGTGGAAAAGCCCGCCCCCAGGAATGCCACCTTCCCAGAATAAAGAGGGGAAGAAGACTCACAGAGAGGGGACATGTTCCTCACTGAAACGCCACCAAACGACCCATCGGTCGTCTGGACGAAACCAGATACCTGGCCCTAACCCTGGATGTAGATGACTTGGAAAAATGTACGTAAAAGAAGGCGCTATCAACTCGGAAAGCCGCCGGGTGGAAGATCCCGCCATCTTCTCTCCTCTCATTGGCGGCAGCACAGGGGGAGGGAGACACTGCTTCCTTCTCCTCTGTGCTGCTGAGGGAACACGGAGAGCGCTGACAGCAGCGCGATCCTTGTTCCCAATACGTTATCGGTATATCGGCAAAATAGATGCCGATACTGATAACTGTCAAAATCCTGAATATCGGCAAAACCGATAATCGGTCGATCCCTAAATCAAACCACCCAGGAGGTGGAATCGGACCCTCCACAGGACCGCTCGCTGGATTGAGTGGGCGGTACTTAATCAACCCACGACCCCAGAGGGTGGATTGGGAACTTCCAGAGGTCACCCTTGGAATGCACAGGTGGAGAATTATCAACCAAATGACCCAGGAGGGTGGATTGGGAATCCTTCAGGTGTGCTCCCCTGTAATTGCGCAGGTGGAGCATTATCAACCAAACGGCCTCGTAGGGCGGATTGGGAATACTCAGATGTGCTCCCCTTGATTTTGTGCAGGCGGAGTATTATCAACCAAACGGCCTCAGAGGGCGGATTGGGAGTCCTCCAGATGTGCTTCCCTGATTTTGCGCAGGTGGAGTATCATCAACCAAACGGCCCCGTAGGGCGGATTGGGAATTACAGAGGTCCTGGACTGGATAGCACAGGTGATGGCATATCAACCAGACGACCCAGAAGGGTGGTTTGGGAATTCTTCTGTCCTTTGTCAACCAAACGACCCCGGAGGGCGGATTGGGAACTGTGAGCAATCCTCCACTGTCCGGATAGGACATGGGCCAGTCTGGTATCACACCATCAGGATGGTCCGGCGGTGATGTGGGCTGAGGGGCGCAGGACTATCGGTAATGTCCCCGCAAAATGAATCGGAGGCAGGTTACATTTCTTAAACTTAAATCATTTGGTCTGCAGAAAGGGGGCACTGGCATGTCCAGTGCCTGCTGCAAAAATGCGGCTTACCATGAAGGGTTAACCCAGCTTAGAGGACCGGAGGCCGGAGCTCAGCTGGCACCTGGGGAGGGGGACCGCTAGCCGGGGAAAATTCGCGCCAAAGGGACGAACCCGCCCCCTCCAGCATCGGAATGAAAGTTGTGGCCTAGTAGGCCGCAAAGCCGGGACATAATGTCGGCGCATGACCAACCGGTACAAGGAGGGACTTGGCAGTTCAACCTCCCAATCGGTGGTCGGATGTGTCCGCTGCATCCACCTGCTGCGGCCGCAACAGCGCGTGCCGAGTACCGGAGGCCCGAAGAGAAGCCGGGGCCTAAATTTTTCGGCGCCCGGTCGAACGGGCCGGGAAGCGTTATGTCCGGAGCGGCGCTCAAGCGCCCTGTTGCATACCGGCCGCGGGTGCTCACCCCGCAGGCCGGATAAGGTGAGGCCGCGGAATGAGATCCCCCATCAGAGATGCGCCCTTAGATGATCCCCCCCCCCCCCCCCCGATTATGATGGGGGAACCCAGGCCCCGAGACATAGCTAGAAGTCCAAACCTACCTCAGGTGGCTGAGGTAATGTGGGGGCCCTCACTAGGGAATGGTCCACTTTAAAGACAAGAAGGTATTTACTGACGAGGTGACCGAGGGGGAGCTGAGGATACTTACCCACTCCAGAGTACTCACCTGCCTTCATCTGTGTTCTTCACCCTTGTGACAAGGACCAGCAGAGCCACCTCTTCAGTCCCTGGCACAAGTGACAGGGACCAGGTTGAAGGGCAGGAACAGGTGGCCCTATGGCTGGGGGGAGCAGGAAGGTCAAGCCCTCCTGGTCCTCTTTGTCTTCTTGTGGGAGGCAGAGCGGTGGAATAAGCGTCACCGGTCAGCCTCCCCGGGGATGCAGAGCTCTTAGTAGCTCTGGACCCCCAACCTAAAAGGAAATAAAAATAAAAAAAAGAGCAGGGGGTCTGCCTCCTACGACACTAAGCTAAAACTGACATGCTCTCTCCAGGCTGGAGGGGGTATAGCCTGCAGGGGAGGAGCTAAGTCTTTTTTCAGCCTAGTGTCGCCTCCTAGTGGCAGCAGCAAGCTATACCCACAGTCCTGTGTCCCCCAATGATACCAGCAAGAAAGATCTCTGTAGTGCCCTATTTTGTATTTGTACGTTGAAATTACATCACCCCCTAAGTCGTCTGTTTTCCAGACTAAACAAACCCACGTTTAAAGGGGTTATCCAATGTCATAAACAGCCCCCCCATGTGCCGGGCCCCTCAGAGGGAATATACTTACCTGGTCCCTGCACCACCACCACTGCTGCTTCTCCCTGTACACTGATGAAAACATCCGGTGTCCGGTGGGAGCAGCCAATGGCAGACGGGGAAGAGTCACCCGCGATACTAGGGAGGCTCGTCCCCGCCCCTGCCTGCCGTTGGCTGCTCTCCCCCGACACCGGATGTTTTCATCCGTGTACAGGGAGAAGCGGGGAGCGGGGTAAGTATATTCCCTCTGAGGGGCCCGACACGTGGGGGGGGGTTGTTGTATGATGATGGATAACCCCTTTAACCTGTCTGGGTACTGCAGTCACCTTGCTTGCCCTTCTCTGCACCCGCCAAGTCCTTCATATACACAGATGTCCATAATTGTAAGCATATTGAGTGTGCAATGAAATAAACTTTACAGTCTCCACCTTGCAAAAGTAAGTGCCCCCTACCCCTCAGAAATTTCTATTAAGGAGCTCCAGGAGGAGCCAAACGCTGGAGTCCTCCTATTAATGAGCTGCATGAGTCCCCCTGACCTCCCATGAATGGCCGACAACAGTCTTCCTGCCAGCAGTGGGGGGAGGCAGGAACTCATTAGTATGAGGACTCTAGCGAGCATGCACTGCATTCAGTGGACTTAAATGTGACAATGAGGCATTTAAAGTAGGGGTGGGCGATATGGCCTAAAATCTATATTGCAATATAATTTTAAGCATGTGCGATATGCGATATATATTGCGATATATTGTTTTCTATATTGGGGAGGGGGGGTTTAAACTTTTTTTTTACTTTTTATTTAATAACTATTAGCCTCCTTAAGGGCTAGAACCCTTGTCATATTCACCTTAATAGAGCTCTATTAGGGTGAATAGGACTTTACACTCTCCCTGCTGCCCTGTGCTTTGTGCACACAACAGCTGGGAGCTGACCATGGCAGCCAGCCTCTGATGTGTCCCCCCCAGCCTCTGATGTGTCCCCCCCCCCCCAGCCTCTGATGTGTCGTCGTCCCCCCAGCCTCTGATGTGTCCCCCCCCCAGCCTCTGATGTGCCCCCCCCCCCAGCCTCTGATGTGCCCCCCCCAGCCTCTGATGTGCCCCCCCCAGCCTCTGATGTGTCCCCCCCAGCCTCTGATGTGTCCCCCCCAGCCTCTGATGTGTCCCCCCCAGCCTCTGATGTGTCCCCCCCAGCCTCTGATGTGTCCCCCCCAGCCTCTGATGTGTCCCCCCCAGCCTCTGATGTGTCCCCCCCAGCCTCTGATGTGTCCCCCCCAGCCTCTGATGTGTCGTCCCCCCCCCAGCCTCTGATGTGTCCCCCCCCCAGCCTCTGATGTGTCCCCCCCCAGCCTCTGATCCGCCCCCTCTGATAACTCCAGGCCAGGACTTCAGTAGCGTGACTCCTGGCTGCCATGGTAACCGATCGGAGCCCCAGCATTACACTGCTGGGACTCCGATCGGAACTGCCCACTTCCACCAATGATGGGGGGGAAGGGAGGGGGACCCTGTGGGATATGGCCGGCACATTCATTGGTGGTGCAGTGGCCACAGTCCCTCCCCTCCTCCTCCTACTCTGTCCTCATTGGTGTTCAGCGGCAGCCGCGCACAGTGGGGAGGGAGGAACTCTCTCCTTCTCCCTCCACTGTGCCGGCCGGCTCATCAGGAGAAAAGGGTGCGCGCAGAGAGCGCGATCATATCGCGGTCCGGCGATATGGCGAAAATCCATTTCGTGGCCCAAATTTATATCGCCGATACCGCCCACCCCTAATTTAAAGTGACTTTTGAACAATTCTCTTTAAATGGCTCATCAATGTGAGCAAAAGAAGAAAAAACACTGTCTACTTTCACACTAGCGTTTTGGCTTTCCGTTTGTGAGATCCGTTCTGGGCTCTCACAAGCGGTCCAAAACGGATCAGTTTTGCCCTAATAAATTCTAAATGGAAAAGGATCCGCTCAGAGTGAATCAGTTTGCCATCAGTTTCTCCATTCCGCTCTGGAGGCTGCCTGCAGCGTTTTGGTGTACGTCTGACGAAACTGAGCCAAACGTAACCGTCCTGGCACACAATGTAAGTCAATGGGGACAGATCCGTTTTCTATGGCACAATAGAAAACTGATCCGTCCCCCATTGACTTTCAATGGTGTTCAAGATGGATCCGTCATGGCTATAGAAGACATAATACAACCGGATCTGTTCATGATGGATGCATTTGGTTGTATTATTGTAACGGAAGCGTTTTTTGCAGATCAATGACGCTAGTGTGAAAGTAGCCTAAGAAATAATTCTCTAAAGGTGGACATCACTTTCCAGAATACTGATTGTTCATGTGAGCTTCCTATCATGATGAGGTTAATGCTGAATGTTTTTCAGATACAACATCCAAATGCATTGGGTTTTGAAATTGGTCAGCAGATCCAGGTATTTATACTAACAGTATTGTTATGTTTTTTTATGCTTTTTTTATGCTATAGATTTTGGTTGTTTTTTTTTTTTATTAATGAAGTGCCTGATATTCTGTCATCAGTCTTAAAATAGTTATTTGGGGAGCTTAAAAAAAAAGCCAGAGCCCATTGCAATCTTACAATTTAGTGCCCCCTTGCTAAAACAGATGGGGGGAGATTTATCAAGACTGGTATTCCCATACGCCAGTCTTAATCTCTGTGCGCTGGAGTAAGATGCACCTGGTTTATTAAGAAGCAAATTAGTCTCGTCTCTGGCTCTCCGTGCTCCAGAAACTCGAGTCTGGCGTCGGCTTCAGCTGTAACTTACACCAGTTTCTGGCGTCAGTTAAAGTAAATCCGTCAGGCTGCGCTAAGCCACACACGCCTCCTGCCAAGCCTCACCCCTTTTCTCGCCACTTCAGAAAAGTGGCGAGAAGCTTAAAAAGTTGCTAATTATGTCATGCATCATAATATGCAATTTTTTTTTTTTTTTTTTTTAAAGCATTAGTAAATGTCCCCCATTTCACAACTTCTAGCTTGCACTTCTGTATTGTAGGTGAGCACTGAAAGACTACAAGTCCCAGCATTTTCTCTGCATTACTGCTGTTTCCACCCTCTCACGCAATTCTTGTGATTAATACAAGGCCAGTCCCTTGCTTGAAGACAGCATCCTTCTCCCCTTTGTCTCCGGACGTCTGCGATCACATGAGCTCCAGGGGCCGTCAGTCACACTGTCCAGCCCCTGGCAGTGGCATGAACGATGACAACCCAACAGCAAGGGGTTCATCGCACAGAAAAAATACACAACTCGCTCTGTCCGTCAACTGAGGGTTGTAGTGGAGCGAACATGGCTTACGTTGGCTTATGAAGATATATTAGTATGGGCTCATTCACACGACCGTATGAGTCTGCATCCGTTTTGCGGAACAGGAACGGACCCATTCATTTCAATGGGTCTGCAAAAGATGCAGACAGCACACCGTTTGCAGTCCGTATCCGGTTTTCCGTTCCGCGCCCCTCCAAAAAATATAGAGCATGTCCTATTCTGGACTGCACGCTTCGCTGCAGGGCCCGGGCGTTGGATTACGAATGCAGATGATAATGACGCTGCAAGGCTACAGTGCTGGCCGGGCGATACAGAGGGGAGGACTCAGATGCAAGTAAGGCGGTGGGCACTGGCAGCACACTCGCCGCCTCTGGGCACTTACGATGGCTAATTTGTATATCTTTAAAACTTTGTTTTTGGTGCTTTGGAGACTCTGAAACACTAAAGCAAGGTACCATCAGTGTTATGTATTGGCGGCCCACAGAGCTATATTATCAGTTTAAATCATGTCATGTAGGTGACAGACTCCCTTAAAAAATAAATAAACTTTTAAAAAAATCTCTTTTCTTTGCAGTGCCATTTTCTGACAGCCTTCCATGCAGTTAATGACAGGCCTGGGAACCGTCAGAAGGCCCCAGGCTGGAGCCGTGTGATTTAGCTGCAGGGGCTCGCATCAGAACGCAGAGTGAGGCCCTCCCTCTGCCTAACCCCACAGATGCCGCGATTGCTATTGACCACGGCATCTGAGGGGTTAAATATTGGGGTTCCCCATCGTCACTGCTGATCTCACTCATTGCGGCGGGTGCCTGCTGTATTTTACCCGGGCAGCTCGCTCCATACAACCCCTCAAGCATAATGACATACATATACGTGATTATGCATTAAAGCGGTTATCCAAGAGTATAAAGTATCCCCCCGTGTGCCGGGCCCCCCACATGGAATATACTTGCGCTGCTCCCTGCGGCACTCCTGGTCCCCACACCGCTGCTGCTGTTTCTTCCGGTACACGGCTGAATCGTGGGTGACGCTAGGGAGGCTCATCCCCGCCTGCCATTGGCTGCTCCCCCCCTGACACCGGATGTTTTCATCCATGCATGGGGAGAAGCAGCAGCGGCGATGCGGGGACCAGAAGCACTGCGGGGAGCCAGGTGAGTATATTCCATGTGAGGGGCCCGGCACAGCACTTTTTGGATAACCCCTTTAAGGGGCTAAGAAATGTGCATATGATTTTATGACTGAGTCACTATTTTGTGACTTTATGAATTCTGGGGTGCAGGGGGTGTTAAGTTCTGTATAATTTTTGTTTTGTAATCGCTCAGTAGATGGCAGTGGAATAATAATGGTTCGCTCAGCAGAAAACGTACAGCCATGTTTCTTTTTCTCCCAGGTAAAATACTTTGGCCGTGATCCGACTGATGGTAGAATGAGGCTGTCCAGAAAAGTTCTGCAGTCCCCGGCCAGCACTGTGACCAGGACCCTGAGTGACAAGAACAGTATTACCATGGGCGGAGCAAACTCTTCAGCGTCACCATAGACATAACCTGTGTATCCGTGACCCCACTCTGTATATTCTGTATATAAATTATTTTAAATACTGGATAAATATTTGATACAGTGTCAATAAATGGCGTGTGATTCCTTTCTTACATCCTGCTGTGTTGTGGTATGACGGTATTCATGTGTAGTATATAGTCCAGTGCGTTGTCAGCAGCTGTCAGAACTGCTGATAGCACCCTATAGGTGATGGGAAGAATGCCACAGACATGCATTATATGGACTAAAGTATTGGGACACTTACAGGAGCATTTCTGACCAACTGTTCTAAATCCATAGGCATTAAGTCTACAAGATTTTGGAGTGTACAGTAAGTGTGGGAATTTTTTCCCATTCATGCAGAAAGTTGAAGCATTAAAGGGGTATTCCAGTTCTTATTATTGTGCAAAACTTAAATAAATAAGAAAAAGTATACATATTAGGTATTGCCACGTCCGTAACGATCTGCTCTATAAACATGTCACATGACCAGGTGAACGCTATAAAAATAAATAAATAAAAACTGCGCTAAAACAACCAATTTTTTGGTCACCTTGCCCCATAAAGTAAAATAATGAATGATCAAAAAAATCATTCGTACCCAAAAATGGTACCAATAAAAACGTCAACTCTTCTTGCAAAAAACGAGCCCCTGCCCCTGTTCATAAAATGGAGACACCCAAAAAAAAAAAATTCTTTATTATGTAAGACTGGAACAAACAAACAAAGTAGACATATTTGATATCATTGCGTCCGTAACTACTTGGTCTATAGAAATAGCACATGATCTACCCTGTCAGATGAATGTTGTAAAAAATAAAAATTATATGTACCCCAAAATAGTACCAATAAAACTGGCACCTTATCCTCTAGTTTCCAAAATGGGGTCACTTTTTGGGAGTTTCTACTGTAAAGGTGCATCAGGTGGGCTTCAAATGGGACATGCCATCTAAAAACCAGTTCAGATAAATCTGCCTTCCAAAAACCATACGGCAGTCCTTTTCTTCTGCGCCCTGCCGTGTGCCCTTACATCAGTTTACGACCACTTGGGGTGTTTCTGTAAACCGCAGAGTCAGGGTAATAAATATAGAATTTTGTTTGGCTGCTAACGCTCTATGTGTTAAAGAGAAAAATGGATTAAAATGGAAATCTGCCAAAAAAGTGAAAATTAGAAATGTCATATTCATTTTCCTTTAATTCTTCTGGAACACCTAAAGAGTTAACAAAGTTTGTAAAATCTGTTTTGAGTAACTTGAGGGGTGTAGTTTTTAAAAAGGGGTCATTTATGGGGGGTTTCCACTATGTAAGCCCCACAAAGTGACTTCAGTCCTGAACTGGTCCTTAAAAAGTGTGTTTTGGAAATTTTCTTAAAAATTGTAAGAATTGCTTCTACAATTCTAAGCCTTCTAACGTCCTAAAAAAATAAAATGACATTTCCAAAATGATGCCAACATAAAGTAGACATATGGGGAATGTTAAGTAATAAATATTTTATCACTTTCTGTTTTAAAAGAAGAGAAATAGAAAATTGGAATATTGAGAATTTTTCAAGGATGTTTGTAAATTTTGAATTATTTTATATATAAAGGTGAACTATATCGACTCAAATTTACCACTGTCATGAAGTAAAATGTGTCACGAGAAAACAATCTCAGAATGGCTTGGATAAGTAAAAGCGTTCCAAAGTTATTACCATATAACGTGACACATGTCAGATTTGCAAAATTAGGCTGTCAGCAAGGGGGAAATGCCCGGACGGGAAGTGGTTAAACAGCTGATTGACAAGAGTGCTGGGAGTCGAACCCTCACTAATCAGACATTGATGCGGGCAGGTCATCAATATCAACCTCCCGGACAACCCCTTTTAATGTTCAGAGCCCTGGACTGTGTGCACGGAGTGCTTCCCACCCTTTGCTGACCGCTCCCTGATCGGACACTAGAACTTTCATTTAGAGCAGAGGACCTGAGTGACAGACCACCTCTAGGACACTTGCGGTTATGGCACCAAGGGGATGAAACGCTTAATTTCTCTGGCGTGCTGCCTTCATGACCATCACTCTAGGAATATCTCTACCACTCTCTCCTTCACCTATAAAGTGCTGCCAGCAGTTCTGAGCAGTTTAAGGGTGCATTCACACGACCGTATTAATGGATCCGCATCTGTTCCACAATTTTGCGAAACGGGTGCGAACCCATTCATTTTAATGGGGCCGCAAAAGCGGCGGGCAACACACTGTCTGCATCCATTGTTCCGTTCCGCGGCCCCGCAAAAAATATGGAGCATGTCCACTTGCGGACAAGAATAGGCATTCTCTATATAGTGCAGGCCATGTGCGGTCCGGAAAATGCGGAACGCACATGGCCGGGATAAGTGTTTTGCGGCCCGCAATACACGGTCGTGTGAATGCACCCTTAATCTGCTGACAGACTACACGTAAGGGATTGCTCTCTCTAGCAGGGTGGCAGTGAGATTCCTTTGCAGACAACAGGATTAAAGTCCAAATTGATGCTTTATTTTATGACACTCCGGCAATTTACAGGCAAACCCAGTTATAAATCACTAGGTACGGTGAAGTTCCAGCACCACAAAACATAAACAAAATAAACTCTAGCCCATCTGGGCTCTAACTAAGGCCTCCTGCACACGTGTGCGCCTGTGGTCATATTGCGGATCCGCAATACACGGGCACCGTTCCGTTTGGGTCCACATCCATGATGCGGAATGCATTCACTTCAATGGGTCCGCAAATACGGAGATACGGAACCCTATGGGAGCACTACGGAGTGCTTCCGTGGGGTTTCGTCCCGTACTTCCATTCTGCAAAAAAAAAAAAGTCCTATCTTTTTGCGGATCGCGGACCCATCAAAGTGAATGGGTCCATGATCCGCTGCCCCACGGACGGTGTTCGAGCATTACCACGGGGCGCACATGTTTGTGTGCAGGAGGCCTAAAACAGATTAGTTACATGCTCGCCTATTGCGCGCAGGTCACACACAGAGAATCTGGCGTCTCAAGACAGCCAGCTTCCTAGACTTTTCCAGGCGTAACTCTCTCTGACAGCCTGGGATGTGCTGATTTCCCCTAACTATCCCAGCTGGCTACACCTGGGGATCCCTCGGGGGGGAAAACCTTCCCTGGAATGGGGGTGGACTGGGGAGGTCCCACTACCAAACCTACCTTCCCAGTCCAAATAAAATCCAGCCCTTGAATTTTTAACATAACTGTCTCAGCAACCTACACCTTGCTAAAACCACTTTAGCTTTTCTGGATTTTACTTACCTCACCCAGTTGAGGAACCTGGGTGAGATCTATACCCCATTCCAGGACTTTTCCATACACTTTACCACACCTCATATACAGGTCCTTCTCAAAAAATTAGCATATTGTGATAAAGTTCATTATTTTCTGTAATGTACTGATAAACATTAGACTTTCATATATTTTAGATTCATTACACACAACTGAAGTAGTTCAAGTAGTTTTCTTGTTTTAATATTGATGATTTTGGCATACAGCTTATGAAAACCCAAAATTCCTATCTCAAAAAATTTGCATATCATGAAAAGGTTCTCTAAACGAGCTATTAACCTAATCATCTGAATCAACTAATTAACTCTAAACACCTGCAAAAGATTCCTGAGGCTTTTAAAAACTCCCAGCCTGGTTCATTACTCAAAACCACAATCATGGGTAAGACTGCCGACCTGACTGCTGTCCAGAAGGCCATCATTGACACCCTCAAGCAAGAGGGTAAGACACAGAAAGAAATTTCTGAACGAATAGGCTGTTCCCAGAGTGCTGTATCAAGGCACCTCAGTGGGAAGGAAAAAGTGTGGCAGAAAATGCTGCACAACGAGAAGAGGTGACCGGACCCTGAGGAAGAATGTGGAGAAGGACCGATTCCAGACCTTGGGGGACCTGCGGAAGCAGTGGACTGAGTCTGGAGTAGAAACATCCAGAGCCACCGTGTACTGGCGTGTGCAGAAAATGGGCTACAGGTGCCGCTTTCCCCAGGTCAAGCCACTTTTGAACCAGAAACAGCGGCAGAAGCGCCTGACCTAGGCTACAGAGAAGCTTTTTTCAGATGAAAGCAAATTTTGCATGTCATTCGGAAATCAAGGTGCCAGAGTCTGGAGGAAGACTGTGGAGAGGGAAATGCCAAAATGCCTGAAGTCCAGTGTCAAGTACCCACAGTCAGTGATGGTCTGGGGTGCCATGTCAGCTGCTGGTGTTGGTCCACTGTGTTTTATCAAGGGCAGGGTCAATGCAGCTAGCTATCAGGAGATTTTGGAGCACTTCATGCTTCCATCTGCTGAAAAGCTTTATGGAGATGAAGATTTCATTTTTCAGCACGACCTGGCACCTGCTTACAGTGCCAAAACCACTGGTAAATGGTTTACTGACCATGGTATTACTGTGCTCAATTGGCCTGCCAACTCTCCTGACCTGAACCCCATAGAGAATCTGTGGGATATTGGGAAGAGAAAGTTGAGAGACGCAAGACCCAACACTCTGGATGAGCTTAAGGCCGCTATCGAAGCATCCTGGGCCTCCATAACACCTCAGCAGTGCCACAGGCTGATTGCCTCCATGCCACGCCGCATTGAAGCAGTCATTTCTGCAAAAGGATTCCCGACCAAGTATTGAGTGCATAACTGAACTTAATTATTTGAAGGTTGACTTTTTTTGTATTAAAAACACTTTTCTTTTATTGGTCGGATGAAATATGCTAATTTTTTGAGATAGGAATTTTGGGTTTTCATGAGCTGTATGCCAAAATCATCAATATTAAAACAAGAAAAGGCTTGAACTACTTCAGTTGTGTGTAATGAATCTAAAATATATGAAAGTCTAATGTTTATCAGTACATTACAGAAAATAATAAACTTTATCACAATATGCTAATTTTTTGGAGAAGGACCTGTACTACCACTACAATAGCATGCTCCAGTTTAGTAATACAGAATGGTGTACTAATGCGTTTTATGCCTCGTATGTACTGTTAAAGCGGCTTTTAATTAAAGCCTTTAAGATACACTCTGGTGCTCCAAATCAAAGTACCTCCCAGGGGTTAATATCCACGCGTGGCTGAGAGATTAGATGCTGACACATAGTTGGTCAATGCAATCTCTAATTTATTACAGAAAGTAAGTGGTATATGTATCTTCAGAAAAGGGCAGTACTTTCTGAGGCCCAGGCATTATTTTATTGGCTCAAAAGGAAGAAGAGATAAGAGATAACACCCTGGCATCTGCGCACTGGGCACTACTTTGGAATGTGAACTAATGTAAACATCTGGTTATCGTCGCCATTTTGTAATGGCTTCTATTCTAACAATACTGCATACGTCATATGTGACACTTCAAGGAGGTGCTTCTCTATAGGCAGTGAATAATATATACACTGCTCAAAAAAATAAAGGGAACACAAAAATAACACATCCTAGATCTGAATTAATTAAATATTCTTCTGAAATACTTTGTTCTTTACATAGTTGAATATGCTGACAACAAAATCACACAAAAATAAAAATCACATTTTTTAACCCATGGAGGTCTGGATTTGGAGTCACACTCAAAATTAAAGTGGAAAAACACACTACAGGCTGATCCAACTTTGATGCAATGTCCTTAAAACAAGTCAAAATGAGGCTCAGTAGTGTGTGTGGCCTCCACGTGCCTGTATGACCTCCCTACAACGCCTGTGCATGCTCCTGATGAGGTGGCAGATGGTCTCCTGAGGGATCTCCTCCCAGACCTGGACTAAAGCATCTGCCAACTCCTGGACAGTCTGTGGTGCAACGTGACGTTGGTGGATAGAGCGAGACATGATGTCCCAGATGTGCTCAATTGGATTCAGGTCTGGGGAACGGGCGGGCCAGTCCATAGCATCAATGCCTTCGTCTTGCAGGAACTGCTGACACACTCCAGCCACATGAGGTCTAGCATTGTCTTGCATTAGGAGGAACCCAGGGCCAACCGCACCAGCATATGGTCTCACAAGGGGTCTGAGGATCTCATCTCGGTACCTAATGATAGTCAGGCTACCTCTGGCGAGCACATGGAGGGCTGTGCGGCCCTCCAAAGAAATGCCATCCCACACCATTACTGACCCAATGCCAAACCGGTCATGCTGGAGGATGTTGCAGGCAGCAGAACGTTCTCCACGGCGTCTCCAGACTCTGTCACATGTGCTCAGTGTGAACCTGCTTTCATCTGTGAAGAGCACAGGGCGTCAGTGGCGAATTTGCCAATCTTGGTGTTCTCTGGCAAATGCCAAACGTCCTGCACGGTGTTGGGCTGTAAGCACAACCCCCACCTGTGGACGTCGGGCCCTTATATCACCCTCATGGAGTCTGTTTCTGACCGTTTGAGCAGACACATGCACATTTGTGGCCTGCTGGAGGTCATTTTGCAGGGTTCTGGCAGTGCTCCTCCTGTTCCTCCTTGCACAAAGGCGGAGGTAGCGGTCCTGCTGCTGGGTTGTTGCCCTCCTACGGCCTCCTCCACGTCTCCTGATGTACTGGCCTGTCTCCTGGTAGCGCCTCCATGCTCTGGACACTATGCTGACAGACACCGCAAACCTTCTTGCCACAGCTCGCATTGATGTGCCATCCTGGATAAGCTGCACTACCTGAGCCACTTGTGTGGGTTGTAGACTCCGTCTCATGCTACCACTAGAGTGAAAGCACCGCCAGCATTCAAAAGTGACCAAAACATCAGCCAGGAAGCATAGGAACTGAGAAGTGGTCTGTGATCACCACCTGCAGAACCACTCCTTTATTGGGGGTGTCTTGCTAATTGCCTATAATTTCCACCTGTTGTCTATCCCATTTGCACAACAGCATGTGAAATTGATTGTCACTCAGTGTTGCTTCCTAAGTGGACAGTTTGATTTCACAGAAGTGTGATTGACTTGGAGTTACATTGTGTTGTTTAAGTGTTCCCTTTATTTTTTTGAGCAGTGTACATATCATCAAGTCATATGATTGGCTTATGCATTCCTCCACACTCTATATACCTCCCTTGGGACACCTGTAGAAAGATGAGAAAAATCGCGCGCCTCTGTTCATTCGGCGCAGGCGCTCTGAGATGAGGAGGCTCGTCTCCTCAGAACTCCCTCAGTGCGCCGATGACATCACCGAAAGAGAAGACGTCATCGGCGCAGTTGCACTGAGGGAGTTCTGAGGAGACGAGCCTCCTCATCTCAGAGCGCCTGCGCCGAATGAACAGAGGCGCGCGATTTTTGAAATACTGACAGGGCCGGCCGGAGGAGGAGATCACGGCTGGCCCTGTCAATCAACACGGCGAGGGGGCGGTTTTCTGCTGCGGCTACCAGCAAGTAGACGCCCTACTTGCTGGTAGAGACCGGATTTACATATTATAAAACTTCGTTTTCTAAAGAAACGGCCGCATGAAAGTAAGTGACAAGATTATATTCTCCTATATCGCGCTATAAGGAATGTAACTATCCCAAAAAAAAAATATGACTTTTGTGGGGTGACAGAAGCCCTTTAATCCCAAAAAAAACTTTCCACTGCATTTCATTGCTGTCATTAAAGGACCTGCTGAGATCATTTCAGTAATCGTCTTGTTAACTCAGGTGAGAATGTTGACGAGCACAAGGCTGGAGATCATTATGTCAGGCTGATTGGGTTAAAATGGCAGACTTGACATGTTAAAAGGAGGGTGATGCTTGAAATCATTGTTCTTCCATTGTTAACCATGGTGACCTGCAAAGAAATGCGTGCAGCCATCATTGCGTTGCATAAAAATGGCATTCACAGGCAAGGATATTGTGGCTACTAAAATTGCACCTCAATCAACAATTTATAGATCCATCAAGAACTTCAAGGAAAGAGGTTCAATTCTTGTTAAGAAGGCTTCAGGGCATCCAAGAAAGTCCAGCAAGCGCCAGGATCGTCTCCTAAAGAGGATTCAGCTGCGGGATCGGAGTGCCACCATTGCAGAGCTTGCTCAGGAATGGCAGCAGGCAGGTGTGAGCGCATCTGCACGCACAGTGAGGCGAAGACTTTTGGAAAATGGCCTGGTGTCAAGAAGGGCAGCAAAGAAGCCACTTCTCTCCAACAAAAACATCAGGGACAGATTGATCTTCTGCAGAAAGTATGGTGAATGGACTGCTGAGGACTGGGGCAAAGTCATATTCTCCGATGAAGCCTCTTTCCGATTGTTTGGGGAATCTGGAAAAAGGCTTGTCCGGAGAAGAAAAGGTGAGCGCTACCATCAGTCCTGTGTCATGCCAACAGTAAAGCATCCTGAGACCATTCATGTGTGGGGTTGCTTCTCCCATGAATAAAGAATGGTACCAAAACACCCTCCAACAGCAACTTCTTCCAACAATCCAACAACAGTTTGCTGAAGAACAATGCATTTTCCAGCACGATGGAGCACCGTGCCATGAGGCAAAAGTGATAACTAAGTGGCTCGGGGACCAAAACGTTGACATTTTGGGTCCATGGCCTGGAAACTCCCCAGATCTTAATCCCATTGAGAACTTGTGGTCAATCCTCAGGAGGCGGGTGGACAAACAAAAACCCACTATTTCTGACAAACTCCAAGAAGTGATTATGAAAGAATGGGTTGCTATCAGTCAGGAATTGGCCCAGAAGTTGATTGAGAGCATGCCCAGTCGAATTGCAGAGGTCCTGAAAAAGAAGGGCCAACATTGCAAATACTGACTCTTTGCATAAATGTCATGTAATTGTCGATAAAAGCCTTTGAAACGTATGAAGTGCGTGTAATTATATTTCACTACATCACAGAAACAACTGAAACAAAGATCTAAAAGCCGTTTAGCAGCAAACTTTGTGAAGACTAATATTTGTGTTATTCTCAAAACTTTTGGCCACGACTGTAGTTACCATGTCTCTATTACATTATCTTCTATGAAGTAATTGATACTCAATATGTACCGTCATCCCAGTCTGCTAAAATAGGGTACACGGTTGGGGTCTGTCCACACTAGTATCATGGCTTCCAATAAATTGACTTTAATGGATCATTTTGGGTTTCCAGTATTTTTTATGACACAAATAGCGCTACAGCCATTAAAATACTGGGAGCGGATGAAGGAACCCAGTGGAGAATGAAACGTCTGTGTGACCGAGGGTAAGATTATCAGATACCAAGATGAATATGCCGTAATGGTGGTGCACGCTGCTAGGTGGCTTTACATGGCCACAATTTATAGTTGCCAGACCATCGAGCGCTTACACAGCGATTTGCTGATCTTATGATCACGTTTTTAGCAATGATCTAAAGTAGAGGGATTGCTGGGACTCCCACTGATCACATGACTGGAGCAGCCGCACACATTCAGCTCCATGGGAGGAGAGGCCCAGTACAGTGCCATAGAGCTGAATGAAGTGGATTCACTGCGGACTCCAGCGACTCATTGCTATGATCTGTTGGGGTTCCACCAGTCAGACCCCCTCCGATCAGACACTTACTCCCTGAGAGCACACACATCCGGGGGCTGGAGCCCTCTGCATACATTGATCCCGTCATTGTGTCCATCAAAGAGAGGTGGATTGGGGGGAGGGGGGGGGGGTCTCAAGTTTTAAGCCCATATTACACAGCCCGATATTGTCGGGAAGGAAGCGTTCCCTCCCAGCAATCGCCCGCTCGGTAGCAGAGGAGACCACTGCTGTTACATGCAGTGATCTCCTCCTCAGTATAGGGAGGAGCGATCGTTATACTGATCAGGATTACACACCACAATCTGCCGCCAGCAGACGATGATTTTTAAACCTGTGAAAAGATCCTGATTACCCGATGAAGGTGTGTCCTTCCCGCTGCCACTATCTCTGTGGGGGCACTCGTACCTGTGCCCGCTCCACTCTGTCAAAGCCTGGCATAGCGCATTTGATGCCGTGTGCACGCTGGGAGTCATAGTTTCTCCACAGCTGGAGGGCGGCAGGTTGCTGACCGCTGGTGTAGTGGATGGAGCCGGTCACTGCTCTGCTATTCCAGCTCCATTCAGCACACAGTGGTCACAGCTGTTCATTGAGGGACTGGGGGTACTGAACCCCCCACCGAATCAAGATTGGGAATAGGCCATCAATATAAAAATCCAGGAGAACCCCTTTAAGTTCCCAAAATGCAATTCCCTCTGATATGGGAGAAGTAGCAGACCATAGGAGTCAGCTTTGGATGTGACTGGAGTAGAACACGCCGGAGCTGTCACATGGAGGTCGCTGACTACAGAGCCGCCCTGTGTGGACGTGACCAGCGTGTTGTGGAAACAGCTGACGGTGGGCGGAGCCCGGGCCGCAGTCACTGTCACTGGCCGCCTCTGATTGGCTGGCGGCATTGTTTGTTTTCCTGCCGTTTCCCTGGGGTCATAAAGATAAACCCTGTCCATTTATTTACTCGCTCGATTCCAAGCCAAAGTCTTGCGAGTAGGAAACTGTAGAGGGCGACAGAGAGCAAGCCGCGAAGAGCCAGCCGCCATCTTTCTTTCGGGTCATTTCCTTCTGCCGTGCTCAGCGTGGAGCCTCCGTCTCTCTGTATCTGTATTATATGAGGTTTTACTGGTCGTATTGTATCTGGTGACCAATATATACGCCGTTGTCTCGTTTGACTCTCGTTATATTACACATCTATGATACAGTTCACTGCCTTGCCCACATAAAATATGCCCGCCATTGACCTCCCCCTCCCTGCATGATGACTCTGCCCTCTGGCGGCCTCCACCATTTCGCGGAAGTCCGTGCAAAGCTTTTTGACCCTGGAAGGACACGGTAGCCATTACTTGGCCAGCGCCCTCTGCTGGTAATCCGTGTTTCGCGGAAGTCTTTAGTGGGTTTCTTGTCCCTGGAAAGGCACCGTAGCCCCTGCTGAACTGGCCAGTGCAACCTGTTTCATTTATCGTTGGAGGAAGAGAAAGGAGAGAATCGGGTTACAAGATGGCGGCTGTGTGATCTACCAGTCAAGCCGAGGAGGCAGAGGGATCGGCGCTGGCGGGAGGAGGACGGTGACACCGGATCCATCAGGAGACGAGAAACCCGCGGCCCCCGGGGCTCCTCCTGCTAATAGCCAGCGGCTCCAACTTCAGGCAACCGGCAAAGGATGAGCCGCGGTGGGGGCTTACCGTGAAGAAAGCCGGGGCGAGAACGAGCGGGCGGCATCATGTCTGACACCAGGCGGCGGGTCAAGGTCTACACCCTGAACGAGGAGCGCCAGTGGGACGACCGGGGCACCGGCCATGTGTCCTCCACCTATGTGGACCGGCTGAAGGGGATCTCGCTGCTGGTGCGGGCCGAGGCTGACGGTGAGAGGGGGGTTGTTACAGCACGAGAACTACACGTCCCAGCATGGCCTGAGTGTGTGGAGGGGGCTGAGATTTACTGCTTCAGAGGTAAACCTGGCAGAGCCCCTCCTGGCCTATCACGTGTCCAGGGGTGGAAGCCCCCCTTATACTGACTGTAGTAGGTAGGATAGTAGCCCCTGCAGTGTAATATTGGGGAAGGTATGATCGCCTTGAGGTAATACTGGCAGAGCCCCTCCTGGCCCTATCACGTGTCCAGGGATGGAAGCCCCCCTTATACTGACTGTAGTAGGTAGGATAGTAGCCCCTGCAGTGTAATATTGGGGAAGGTGTGATCGCCTTGAGGTAATACTGGCAGAGCCCCTCCTGGCCCTATCACGTGTCCAGGGATGGAAGCCCCCCTTATACTGACTAGTAGGTAGGATAGTAGCCCCTGCAGTGTAATATTGGGGAAGGTATGATCGCCTTGAGGTAATACTGGCAGAGCCCCTCCTGGCCCTATCACGTGTCCAGGGGTGGAAGCCCCTCTTATACTGACTGTAGTAGGTAGGATAGTAGCCCCTGCAGTGTAATATTGGGGAAGGTGTGATCGCCCTGAGGTAATACTGGCGGAGCCCCTCCTGGCGCTATCACGTGTCCAGGGATGGAAGCCCCCCTTATACTGACTAGTAGGTAGGATAGTAGCCCCTGCAGTGTAATATTGGGGAAGGTATGATCGCCTTGAGGTAATACTGGCAGAGCCCCTCCTGGCGCTATCGCGTGTCCAGGGGTGGAAGCCCCCCTTATACTGACTGTAGTAGGTAGGATAGTAGCCCCTGCAGTGTAATATTGGGGAAGGTATGATCGCCCTGAGGTAATACTGGCAGAGCCCCTCCTGGCGCTATCATCGCCCCATGGTAAGGTATGATCGCCCCATGGTAAGTGGCTTCAGAGTCGCATGCTGCGCTAATTTTGCCACACCCCCTTATGTGTTGATGGATCCGTCAGGCGCAGGTCCTGTTCTCAGCAGCAGCCATGATGCTGGTGCAATGTACGTTTATTTAAATCCTGAAAAAAAAAAAAAAAAAAGCTCTGTTCACACCTACATCATAACTGGAAACCACAGCGCATGCGCTCCCGGATCTGTTGCACTGCGTTCATCGCTGGTGACCCACGGACCCCCACTAATTTCCATAGAAAATTAACCAAAGCGTTAGAGTATTTCTGACTAGTCTTTGGACTTAAAGGAATTGTCCAACATTATATCAGACCTCTTAGTGGCCGACCCATGGTGGTGATCATACTTAAAGGGGTTGTCTAACATTTATATTTGACCTCAGAGTAGCCGACGACCGGTGTTGACCGTACTTAAAGGGGTAGGACGCGTTTTATAGCATTTTACATTTCCCTACTGTATCTTTCCATCGTATAACTTACCTTCCTTCCTGACCCCCGCTTTGCTGTTAGTTTGTGGTCGCATCCTCTGCTGTAAACAGTGGCAGTGCTGTTCGTGGCACAGTCATATGACCTCATCCAGTGGAGGACTCGCTTCAACCAACCGTCCATTCAGTAGTGCACGCCCCTGGCTTTCATTTTACTGCGCAGACTCAGATCATCCTCCTCTGCTTGCTCCCGTCCCACCGAGTGTTATTACTTCTACTGTGCAGACGCAGGAGGAAGCGTTCTGCGCATGCCCAATCTTCTCCTGCTCTGCATCAAGGTATATGGAGGCTCCGGTCCTTGTTTTCCCTGTGCCGACTCCCTGTGAAGCGTTTAGTTTAGACAGCGCATGCGCCACTTCCCTGGGGGCCGGTGCAGTGGAAACTAGGCGCCTGCATATATCACGATGCAGAGCAGGATAAAATTAAGCGCGTGCTGAACGCTTCCTCCTGCGTCTGCGCAGTACAAGAATGAACGCCTAATGGGACAGGAGCAAGTGGAGGAGGATGATATCGCGCCTGTGCAGTGAAATGGAAGCCGGGGGCGTGCACTAATGGATAGACGGATGGTTGAAGCGAGTCATACGACCGTGCCACGAACAGCCACTGTTTACAGCAGAGGATGCGACTGCAAACTAAGAAAAGCGGGGGCAGGAAGGAAGGTAAGTTATACGATGGGTAGATACAGTAGAGAAATGTAAAATGCTATAAAAGTGTCCTACCCCTTTAAGGGTACCCTGCCGCTAGGTTCGGTCTCTATTGCTCCACCGCCGGCTCTTCATCCCCCTGGTGACCCCTCCCTTGCATCATGTGACCGTTTGTCGTGATGCAAGAGGAGTAGGTCACTGCTGCAGTCAACTATTGGCTGCAGCGGTCACATGCATGTCAGCAGGATACTGACATCCGAGCAGAGCTGGCCGTGGAGCAGCAGAGACCAAACCCAGTGGTGGGGACCAGGTAAGTGATCATCGGCCACTGTGAGGTCGGATATGTTGGACAACTCCTTTAAAGTGGTACTCCCATATCAGACATTGGTGGCATATCGCTAGAAAATGTCAGATGGGTGCGGGTCTCACCTCTGGGACCTGCTCCGATCTAGAGAACAAGGCCTCCTGAACTGAAGGAGACCATAAGTGTGGCCACCCTCCATGCACCTCCGTGGGAGTTCTAGAAATAACCAAGCTCTGGCTCAGCTATTTCAGGCAGTGAATGGAGGAGAGGTGGCTGCGCAATGCCCAGCGAGCTCCCTATTCGCCATTATGGGACTTGCTATGGTATTGTAGGAACTCCCATAGCAGTAAATGGAGAGCGCTGCGCATGCAATGTGTGCTCTCGTTCACTTTGAGGGGGTCCCGTTCAGTTGTCATCAATGTCTGGGATGGGTATAACCCTTAAAGGGGTGGTCCGGGTTCAGAGCTGAGCCCAGACATTCCTCCATTTTCACCCCGGCAGCCCCCCTGACATGAGCATCGGAGAAGTTCATGCTCCTATGCTCTCCTTTGACCTGCGCTAAATCGCGCAGGGCAAAGGCATTTTTTGGAAATCCGGTGACGTACCGGGGCTCTCCATGGGGCTGCCAGGAAGCCCAGTGACGTCACCAGCACTGATGGGCGGGATTTACCGCTGCCCTAGCCAGTTAAACGGCTAGGGCAGCGCTAAAGCCCGCCCATCTGAGCCGGTGACGTCACCGAACACACTGCCGGGCGGAAGTTACCGCCCGGCAGTGTGTTATTGTAAACAAAAGAGCCCGTGCCCTGCGCGATTTAGCGCAGGGCAAGGGAGCGCATCGGAGCATGAACTACTCCGATGCTAGCCTCAGGGGGGCTGCCAGCTCTGAACCCGGACAACCCCTTTAAGAGGTCCTTCTGCCAATGACACTTGCGGATTGTCCATCCAGTATACCCTATCTGTTTGATGGGAGGAGAATCCCACTGCCGAGACCCCCAGCAGTCATGTACAGATCAGGGAGGGCTCGAGAGCTGGACAGATACGGTGATCGCACTCGCTGGTTCTGAGGTCTAACGCTCGGAAATTGCCTAAAAAATGGTTCTCGTAAACAGTGCCCCAAGAAGAACTCGGCACCCCCCAAACTTGTATCAAAATAAAGCCCCAAAAGCACCCGTAGCCCTGTACAAACCTCTACAGCCTGCAGGACCGGTGCACAAAGAAATCCGATTTCATTCAGTCTCGCACAAAGTGGAAGCCATCGTGATGTGCGGTATGAAATGGCACATCCGATCCCATAAATGCCTAATAGCAGTGTACAGAAACGTCAAGCCAGACAAGAAGCTCAAACGAAATTGCCAGGAGTGGAGGTTGGGCCCCTGGATGCCGCCATTTTAGTGTGTGCGCAGTTTATCTGCTCCCTGCATTTGCTGTTTAGGTTCTGCCCCAGTCATGTCCTCCAGCCCTAAGGGTGGGAAAATACATTGTACCCTTCACCACGTGTCTGCAGCAGTGCTACTTAATGTGCCAAGATGGCTGAAGCCTAGCGGGAAGCTGTCTTCACATCACCTTTATCGCCGCAGTTTGATAGATGCCGTCGCGGGTATGTTAAATTGATGCCATATTTTCTGCTGTATACTGGCAGACAGGGGGCGAGGTAAGGCAATGTTGATTGTGTATGGCGGGAGTTTTCCTGACGTGCACGCTAAATGGACATTCACATCTCTGTGCGATATAGATAAGGCGCTTCCTTCTGAAACCCAGTTCAAGGGGACCTCTCACATTGAACCTGGTGTCCGAGCTGAAGGCAGCAGGTTATAGAGCAGGAGGAGCTGAGCAGATTGGTATGTAGTTTTATGGGAAAATATTCAATCTAAATAGTTTAATTTATATTCCTGCTCATTCTGGGCTTTAAAGTCAATGAGTCGGTCCTATCGGTGATTGACAGCGATCTCTGTGTACACCGTCATAGAGGGAAGGCCGGCAGTCACTGGAAGATTCATACTTGCCTACTCCCAGCCACTCCAGTCCTGGCTTGTCTCTTCCTGCCATGGCCAAGTGTGCCGCTGAAGCCAGTCATTGGCTGCAGTCGCCCCAAGTGACTTGGCACACATGGGAATGTCCATGCCCCAGCCAGAAGAAGCAATCTGGAGACCAGAAGATGGCTTTTTTTTTTTAAGCGGGACAATGCTCGACTACACACAGCAAAGATTTTTTTCAGGCATGTCTCCTCCAGATTACCAAACTTCCTGTCTTCCCCACTCTCATGTATGGGACCAATGTGCCACAGGATGCCATATGGAACCTGTATGCCTCCATGCCCAACCATATCCAGGCTAGAGACGGCCCAGCAGGTCCTAGAGCTCCTCTCAGTTCTACGGTATTCCCCAATAAACGTATGTTGTAATCACCTACATACAAAGCATTGAGAATGTCTTCAGGCCCTTTCACTTTTTTCACATTTTATGTGCTTATGCTAAAATTAAAAAGAAAAACAAGCACTTAATACCCTATAATGAGAGTTAAAACGGACTTGGGCCCCTTTCACACGAGCGAGTGCAATGCGTGACGTGAACGCAGAGCACCCGCACTGAATCCTCACCCATTCATTTCAATGTGTTCTGCGTTGCGTGAAAAAGGCACCATGTTCTATATTCTGCGTTTTTTCACGCAGCCCTGGCCCCATAGAAGTGAATGGGGCCTCAGTGAAAAACGCATTGCATCCGGAAACAAGTGCGGGTGCGATGAGTTATTCACTGATTGTTGCTAGGAGATGTTGTTTGTAAACCTTCAGGTTTTTTATCACGCGCGTGAAAAACACATCAAAATGCATTGCACCTGCGTGGAAAAAACTGACTGAACTTGCTTGCAAAATGGTGCGAGTATCACTGAACGCATCCAGAGCCAATCCGTCACGCCGTGTGAAAGAGGCCTAAGGCTGCACCACCGCAGCTGCCGCGTTTTGGCAGTTCATTTCAGCACAGTCACTGAAATTGGGTTTAGACTTGCGTCTAAAGTGTCTTAAAGACCTAATGAGGGACGTTTTACGCCAATAGTGGCATAAATAAAAAGTCTCACATTATGGTGCCCGCCACAATTTGTGACCTTTTTTTAGGCTTCTCACCACTTTTCCAGAGTGGCGATAAAAGGGGTGCGGTTTAGTGTAGGCCGGCAGGGCTTTGCGCCAGGAAATGGCGGAAGTTATAGGTGAAGTCTGCGCCAATCTGTAGCTGGCGTAGACTTCCGTTTCGGGCAGAGAATTGTCTGATTTGTTAAGAAGCTTCTGCCTCTTACATAAATAAGGCTGGAGGGCGGATGTGCCCCAATGTCTGTAAGGTTAGCGCCTCACTCTAGGCCGCAGGTTTCAAGCTTTATTCCCATATTTCTAGGACAAGGCGCTCCAGATTGGTTGTATAATGGGGAGACACGAGGAGCTTCTGATGAGAAAAACGTGTGACTACCTGACCGTTTCCGGGGTGAGCGCTGTGCTGGGACAACGGAGGGAGGTTTACTATGGAAAATGCGCTAGAATTCTGCACATTGTATAGATTATTATAAAAAAAAAAATATTGTATTTATTTTAATTTTTTTTGGGCTTTGCACATATTCACTTCCCATGGAGCATTGCCCATAATTCTCCACCCCATGTAGTGCTTCCAGTAAGTCTCCATACGGGACTGATTGATATTAGTTCGGCCGTGATCCGTTATGGAAGAAACAGAGCATTAAAGGGTTTCTGTCACCAGATTTAACCCTATAAAGCTAGCTGACATTAGCGATGTGCTAATGTCAGCTAAACCTAACTAGCCTATTCCTACTTTTATCTATGCCCCCGTTACGCCAGACGCTCGCAGGTTTTCAGCTTCCTCACCGTCCCTGCGCCGAATGCTGAACGGCACGAGGTGTCTCCAGAGCACAGGGCTGGCGACAGATGCGAGCGCTGCCTGGCCCTGCCAATCAGGACTTGGAGGAGGCGACAAAGGTGGGAGAACGGAGCCTCTAGGAGCAGGAACAAGGCCCCAAGAGACAGAAACCCTTTAAGAGATAAGGAGCAGGTCCAATGGCAGCAGAATCAGAAGCTAAGGCCTTGTTCACATCTATTAATCAGACGCAGAACAGCCTACCGGATATCGCAGGATTTGGCATTGCCGGATTCTGTACTTTACTGCCGTGTACCCATTGGCTGTAATGAGGTCTGGTGGTGGTCCGGCCGCCTTCCAGCATAAATGCCAGGTTTCGGCCAGGAATGAACAAATACATGCAACAGTGTTTTTCTTGACTGGCAGCCAGCATTTGTGCCCGATCTCATCGCATTGACGGAGATTTGCACTCTGCCTTATCCTACAACATCTCATGGCCCCTGACCCAAGAGCCATCGCTGCTTTCTAGGCCTCCAGCTGAGCTGATTTTTCTGATGTTTCTCCTGGAGATGTAGCAGTTCATGGTGCTAAGCTGGTCTACACATCAGATGTGCTTCTGGCCTCTCCTCCGACAGCTGATGTTGGTGCAAGATGGGGATTGGACATGTTGGATTTCAGCTGCCTGATCCTCTTGTTAGCGGAAAGGCTTCTGGCAGCAGCTTTTCCCCTCTCCCGTTTACTACGTATGGGAGCATGGGGAGAGGCCTGTGGCTGTCCCAGCACAGTCTGTCTGTATCCAGCCAGAGTCACACTGTAAAGGGACCCACCCCCCGACTGGTGACACCCAGAAGGACCTGACTGCTGGTAATACTTCCGGAAGGAATAATAGAGGAATGGCACAGCATGGAATCATAACGATAAATGGTCCAGTATTATTACATGGGAAACAGAAGTTTTTACTAAAACGGACATTACAGGTGAGAGATCCTCTAAGTATGGCGAAATGTTAAGCCTGTCCGTCTGATCTGTCGGCAGGCAGGCCCCGAAAGACACAAGCCGCATGGCAAATGTTCCTCCAGCACCAAACCTCTGTGCCCGAGCAATAGGGATAAAGTCTGGCTCCCAGGTTGGGCTATTGGTCTACAGTAAAATGTCTGCCCCGGATGCAGGAAGGGGCTTTACCTCTGGCACCCGGCCTGATCTAGACAAGAGGGGAGGAAGAAGTTCTAAAAGATAACTTTTCATTGTACTGTTAAAAATTTGCCAGTGTTACACATATATGTACAAGTGTGCCCAGGTGCCAGATGAGGTGATGTCCACAAATACCGGTACCGTACCCTAAGCTGGTTCTGCTGGAGTCCGGTAAGGTTGTCACATTGGGGTATTTATTGGATTTGAGGTTCGACATGCCTCCAACCTGTTGATACCAGCTGGGCACATCTGTACAGATGTGAAACATTGACGTTTTTTTAACAGTACAATTAAGTTATGTTTTAGAACTTATTCCTCTCCTGTCTAGTTTTGCTGATTTAGGGAGAGTTATCTTGTGTGGGCGTTTTCGTTATAGCCTTCCCCTCACCCCTTATGGTATTTGTGTGTTTTTTTTAATTGGTCGCTATTTTTCTGCTCCACAATTCCTTTACTGCTGGAGTGCAAAAAAAAATTAAAAAAATACATTCTGGCTCCTGAAGGTCAAATGCTGGGTTTACAGGGCCAAGTTGTCGGGCAGATTATCGGGGACAAACTTTCTTTAAATAAAAAAAAGAGCTTATTCCCGATAATCTACGTGTGTAAATGTTCCGCCGATCTTCGGGTGATGCCGTCTTTCCTGCATCACCTGGGCAGCAGATCGTGCGATCCAAACGGCAATCTGCTGCCCAGAATCAATGCAACTGTATGAGGACGAGCGATGGCAATAGTGACTGTGGAGGTGATCGCTACATGTAAATGCTGCGCTTCTCCCTCCCTGAACGAGCGGAAGACTGTCGGTAAGGAGCGCTTCCTTCCCAATAACCGGCCGCACCTCTAATCTGACTGTCCCATTCATGTAAATTAGGGATGCTCAGCCTGCGGCCCTCCAGCTGTTGTTAAACTACAACTCCCATCATGCCCTCCTGTAGGCTGTCTGGGCATGCTGGGAGTTGTAGTTTTGAAACAGCGGAGGGCCGCAGGTTGGGCATCCCTGATCTAAATGGAATTTGTAATAAGCCATGCTCGCGTGGCAGAGATTTTCAGATTCATACAATTCTGCTGCATGTCAACATGCTCTAAAGGTCCTTTTACATGGGCCAAGAGAGCAGGTAGTGATCTGGAACCATCAACCCTATGGACCTTTATTCCTGATCGTCTGCTCATTGGCTAGATTTACATGTAGCAGGGATGTGCGGTATGTGGCTGGATGATCGTTACCATAGTCCGTCCCAGGGTTAGGCAACCTCCGGCATTTCAACTGTTGTGAAACTCCAACTCCCAGCATGCATACTTGCTCTGCGCAGAACTCTCATAGAAAATGATTAGAGCATGCTGGGAATTGTAGTTTCACAACAGCTGGCAAGCCGAAGGTTGCTGAGCCCTGTCAATCAGTTTCCACAGGGCACCATATTGGCGATGAACAGGGATCTTGGGTGATTGACAGATGAGATCCCCCAACAAATAAGCTTTTGCCTGCTTGTTGGGGATTGGCGGCACGTTTTCTCGGGCAGTTATCAGCAGCTATTGCCTTAAAGTTGGCAGTCGCTTGGGCATAGTGGAGAACACAATTAAAGTGTAGGGGGGTCAAACAAGGAAGGGTTAGGAATAAGGCATGCCACAGTTCTGGACAAGGCCTTGCTCTAATACAGGCATCCTCAAACTGCGGCCCTCCAGCTGTTGCAAAACTACAACTCCCAGCATGCCCGAACAGCCTACAGGTATCAGCCTACAGCAGCACATTGTGGGAGTTGTAGTTTTACAACAGCTGGAGGGCCGCAGTTTGAGGAGGCCTGCTCTAATACTTGAACAGTGTGAAGAATATTGAATGCGATGATTTCTGGCTTTATTCTCATTCTTCGTGTTTCTGTCTTCAGGTTCGTTGCTTTTAGAGTCGAAGATTAACCCGAATACTGCATATCAAAAGCAGCAGGTGTGTATTGGTTTGGTCACGGCGTATTTTATGTGGATTTCCACACGGATTTTACTGTTTCTATTTAGACAACACCAGGGAATTGCGCCTGCGCAGTTCATTCATTGATGTAGCTGCCCACGGTGGGTAATGTGCTGTGCATGCCCGGGCCCGGCAGTGACGCTCCCAGGCGCAGGTTTTCATTGAGCTGAGACAGTGACGTAAAGGGCCCTTTACAGGTGCCGAGTATCTGCCAGATGATCACTAATGAGCATTCGTGGGAACACTTGTTAGCGATTTATCTGGCGGTGTAAAAGTGCCACCGATTACCGGATGAGTGAAACGCTCGTTCATCTGGTAATAGATGATTTATGCAGACCCAAAAACCGGCATTTGCCGGCAGCAGATTGTGCTGTGTAAACAGCATCTGCAACAATGAGTCTGTACGGGGACGAGCAATGGCATTAGAGTGCGCTCCTCCCCATACGGCGGCGGAGATCGCTTTACTTATATATGGCGGTCTCCTTCACTGACGAGCAGGCATTTACTGGGTAGGAACGCTTCCTTCCCGACAATCGCCTGCTGTATCTTCCTGTGTAAAGGGTCCTTAAGGCCTCTTTCACACGGGCGAGATTTCCACGCGGGTGCAATGCGTGAGGTGAACGCATTGCACCCGCACTGAATCCGGACACATTCATTTCTATGGGGCTGTGCACATGAGCGGTAATTTTCACGCATCACTTGTGCTTTGCGTGAAAATCGCAGCATGCTCTATATTGTGCGTTTTTCATGCAACGCAGGCCCCATAGAAGTGAATGGGGCTGCGTCAAAATCGCAAGCAAGTGCGGATGCGGTGCGATTTTCACGCACGGTTGCTAGGAGACGATCGGGATGGGGACCCGATCATTATTATTTTCCCTTTTATAATATGGATATAAGGGAAAATAATAGTATTCTTAATACAGAATGCTTGGTAAAATAGTGATGGAGGGGTTAAAATATATATATATATATATATATATATATATATATATATATATATTTATATTTATATTTATATATTTATTTTAACTCGCCTTAATCCACATGTTTGCGCAGCCCGGCTTCTCTTCTTTAAGGAAAAGGACCTGTGGTGACGTCACTGCGCTCATCACATGGTCCATCACCATGGTGATGGATCATGTGACTGAACATGTGATGAGCACAGTGACGTCACCACATTTCCTTTTCCTCCTGGACAGCATAGACAGAAGAGAAGCCGGGCTGCGCAAACAAGTGGATTAAGGTGAGTTAAAATTTTATTTATTTTTTTCTTTCCCCTCCAGCGCTATTGTACTTTGCATTCTGTATTCAGAATGCTATTATTTTCCCTTATAACCATGTAATAAGGGAAAATAATAAAATCTACACAACACCTAACCCGAACTTCTGTGAAGAGGTTTGGGTACCAAACATGCCGATTTTTTTAATTTTATTTTTTATTTTTTCTCACGCGCGTGCAAAACGCATTAAGACTCTTTGCACTCGCGGGGGAAAATCGCGCATTTTCCCGCACGTCACCCGCAACGCCTGTGTGAACCCAGCCTAAGGAGGAGCGAATGCCTGATTTGAGTTCTGGCATGTATTGGATAGCACTGACAGCATTGTGTCAGTGTTACTCTATACATTTCAGAACTCTAAGGGTTACATATCCTAAATCAGTATAATGCTATAGGACCCCGGCAGTGTTAGGGAGGTCAGTACGGGAACTTCTGCAGACGCACACGTTGAGCTTGCTCTGTGAAACCAGCCTAAGGAGGACACGGCCGGGCTTACAGTGATCAATGACTAGCACCAGGGGGCGCTTGTGAGCTCATTAGCATATCGCTTCAAAGCAGCTTCGTAGCAGAGGAAGACAGAGGTACCGTTTGTGGACACTGTATATCGCCTACAGTACAATGAGGGACGTTTATTATGTGAAAAGTAGTGGTCTATCAAATCTCTATAAAACATGTTATTTGAGGTTGGAGCTAAGCCATGTCCTTGCTTTTGCCTAGGATACACTGATAGTTTGGTCTGAAGGGGAAAACTATGACTTGGCTCTCAGTTTTCAAGAAAAAGCCGGCTGTGACGAAATATGGGAAAAGATTTGTCAGGTAATGTGTCTTTTATTACTAAAATACGTTTGACCTATTTCACAGCTTCAGCTGCGCTTCACACACATCCGTAGGAATTGCATTGTCACTTTTTTTTTATATATATCCGAGACGCTGTGTTGAGCAAGGACCAAGACTGAATTTTCCAGTTCACTTGAAATGAAACTGGAAATTATTAACACTTTCCAGCTTGGATTGCCTTATGTTATCACAGGGTTTGAGTCATGCAACTGGCCTGTACCTAAGATCAGAGGCATTACCGAAACCCGGGAACAGTCTATTCGTTATTTGTTTGCTGCCTTTTCGGAGCCAGAAATGGATTTTTCTGTTAATAAAGCCTGAGGATTGTTTAATGCAGGACACGTTGTACCTAGTGAACCCATTTATTATATATCATGTAGTGGGGAGCAGGAGTAAAATGTAAATGGAGTGGAATTGAGGGGGAAAAAGTCATAGGTTTCGTTTTCACGGCATTCCCTATACGCCAAAAATTACATGTTAACTTCTTTCTGTGGGGCAGCACGGTTACAGCGATGCCATATTTTTATAGTTTTTCTTGTGTAAAACGGGTTTGAACTATTCTCTGGATACGTCATCAGTATCTTATCGGTGGGGGTCTGACACCCGGGATCCCCACCAATCAGCTGTTTGAGAAGGCACTTTCAGTAGCGCTGCGGCCTTCTCACAGCTTTGCCTTGGCTGTGTGACGTCACGTTCATCGGTCACATGGCTTAGGCGCAGTTCCGCCCCATTGAAGTGAACAGGGAGAAGGCCACTGTGTTACTGCGAGCATTGGTGCCTTCTCATACAGCTAATCATCAGGGTCCCTGGTGTTGAACCCCCACCAATCCAGAGGAGAGTTCATCAGTATCTGAAGTCTCGGGGGAAAAACCCCTTTTAATGCTTTAAAAAAAAAATTGGGGAGGTATACGGGATAAATACCCTTATTTTTTTAAAAAAAGGGTATTTATCCCATATACCTCCCCAAATTTTTTTTATAAAAAGTGATCAAAGTCACACCCCAATATGGAATCAATGGAAAATATAAAAATCAGCAAACAAAAAATTAGTCCTCAAACAGCTCTGTTAATATAAAAGTTATAGGGTTGAGAATATGGTTAAAAAAAAAAAATTAAATAAAATAGTTTTTTATTTTTTAGTATGAGGATTTTAGGACACAGCAGTACTGATGATCTATATTCTGTTTTGCATTTATAAGTTTCCCTAGGGGAATTTAACACGTGATTGTCGGATTGCCTGTCCCATAGACTGCAATGAGTTACCATTGCAGCTAGTGGGGGAATCGCTGAGTTCTATCGAGCTGTGGCACAGGCAGGGCTTGATAGGAATTTTGCTATGGCAGGCCTTGGAGCCTTCAGAAAGCCTGAGACTATAGCAACTAAACACCTCACACAATCTTGTTACGGGGGAGCCATTTGGTCAATGGGTCCCAGTAATTGAATGCTCAAATGCTTTTCTCACAAATGACCACGGCATCTGAGGGGTTACAAGTCCGTGATCGGCATTGTCACTGATCATGGATCCTGGCACCAAGCGTCAGGGGGAATAAGCCTCCACTAGAAGTGATTTTATTTATTTTTCCCCCTTTTGTAAACTTGTTTGTTATTCCTTTTTCATGTATTTTAATATATATAGGTTCAAGGCAAAGACCCCTCTGTGGAAGTCACACAAGACCCGATTGATGAATCGGAAGAAGAACGCTTTGAGGAGATGCCTGACTCAAGCAACTTGATTGATCTTCCTACTTGTGAACTCAGTAAACTTGAAGAGATTGCTGACCTTGTTACCTCAGTCCTATCATCACCTATCCGCAGAGAGAAGCTAGCTCTGGCTCTGGAGAATGAGGGCTATATTAAGAAACTGTTGCAGCTCTTCCAAACCTGCGAGAATCTGGACAACGCAGAAGGTTTGCATCATTTATACGAGATCATACGAGGAATCTTATTTCTCAATAAAGCAACTCTGTTTGAGGTGATGTTTTCGGACGAGTGTATTATGGATGTTGTGGGGTGCTTGGAGTACGACCCAGCCTTGGCCCAGCCAAAGAGACATCGTGAATTCTTAACCAAAACTGCAAAGTTTAAGGAAGTAATCCCCATAACAGACTCCGAACTTAGACAAAAGATTCACCAAACGTACAGGGTACAGTACATTCAAGATGTCATCTTGCCTACGCCATCTGTCTTTGAAGACAATTTTCTTTCTACGCTTACATCCTTCATTTTCTTCAACAAAGTGGAGATAGTCAGCATGCTGCAAGTAAGTAATATTCCTGTACTTGGAGGGCGTACATTTTCTTAGTCAAGACTTTTCTACTTTGTTTCCTCACTGAACTTCTCCGAGTTGTCCCCAAATCCAAGCCTCAGTGACGTTTCATCCATATTGACAGGTGGAATGTTTTTGAGGCCTATTTCTTATGTGCTGCTGACAGTAAGTATTTCAGAAAATGTATTTTCCTTTAGGAGTCTAGTGTGTGGGGTGGTTATCGTCAGACTCTAAGGGCTGACTCACACAGTCATGGTTGGCCTGGACAACACGGTCTGTATGTCAGCCCCATCTCCTGGGCCAACAGCGGCCCCGCTGACCCGAGCTCTCATCATGTGAGCGCACTGCAGTAGTCCCATGATCAGATGGAGACCGTATCACAAATTACTATGTCAGTTCAGTGCTGGTCGTGGTTGATCCTTCATGCAGCCGAGACACGGACGGTGTTTCCTGGGCAGACCACGGTTGTGTGCATGAGCTTTAAGACTAACACCATTTAGGATGGCTCCACATAACTCTTTCCCCACTTGTATTGTTTTGTCGATTGCCACAGATTTGTGGTGCAAAATCAACACTGCAATTCTGCCAGGTCTGAACCCGGTTTTATGGTTGGCACTGCTCTAAGAAAAGACGTTTCTCAGGTGGTGTAGGAGCTTTAAAAGTGAAAATGTTCCTTTTAGAGTGTATAATGCAGTAGATCAAACCTTATGGGCTGATTCATTTCTTACTATATTGGTCAGAGCTCCATTTTTATGATGTAGAGCTCCAAACCGCCTTTTTAGAGAAGTTATGTAATTCTTGCGGCTGGCTCTGTGGAGAACGTAGACTTAGTGCATTGTAGTGTTTATTCATTAATGACGCCGTACACAGAAAGATCCCCTGAGTGCCCTTTGCCGTCCTCCGACATTGTCATTTAAAGCGATTCTCAGCGGACCATCTTGCTAGGGAAGCCTCAGCCACCGAGACATGACTTTCTTTGAAATCTAAGGATGCTGGGCAGAACGAGTGCTCATACAGAGCAGCTCTTTTTTGTTGTTCATTGTGGGTGCTGAACCCTTAAAGAGTAAACTTTTGTACTAACTTTTAATGTCGTCCCTAACCCCCTAAAAAATATTTTTCTAATATACTTTATTACCGTATTTTTCGCCCTATAGGTTTTAGAGGAGGACAATAAGAAAACAATATTTTTCCTCTGACCTCAGATCAGCAATTAGACCCCCAATATTAATCAGACCTCAGCTCGCGGCCCCAATTAGACCCCCAATGTTAATAAGACTCTCAATCAGACCTCAGATCAGAGCCCAATATAAAGACACCCAGCCCCCAGCCATGTTTGAGCAGCCCCCAGCCATAGATCACAAAATAAACCACTTACCTCTCCTGCTCTTGGACACGGCCGCTCCTCACTGGCGCGCACAGCTTGAGGTCACAGAGCACCCCCATTCATAAAATAAGTACTCCGTGCACCGCTGACAGCTCAGTGGTGTAGGGAGAACTGAGTTTTAGCGCACCAGTGAATGGTGCGCTTTAGAGGTGAAAAAGTATGGTAAAATAGAAAACTAATAAAGTATATTAGAAAAAAGATTTTTTAGGGGACTACGGACAACATAGTAAAAGTTAGTACAAAAGTTTAGTTACTCTTTAAGGGGGGTGGGGGGACACCCTCTTTGATATCTATAAGTCCAAACTGCGCATTATGGCCAGGGGTTGTCTTCATTAATCAGATTGCCCTCGTACATGTACGGGCATTCGGGGGGCTTTAATCCGGAGCACTGTAAATGTAAGACTGATGAGATGGAGATATAACCTTTTTTATGCTGAAGTTATTCTGTACAGGTCGTTGGCTAGAATAGGAAAGGAAGTTTAAGGGCCTGTTCTCATCACGTCATGCAGCGTATGTTGGAGTGGTGAGGACTCGTGATGTAAGGCTGTATCCCACTGTATAAGTGTATAGTGTGACGCTTCCCACCTTCACCACAGTAGATGCCAGTGCTTGGCACTGTCTGGGTTGTCTCCTTCCAGGCCCACTGCACCTGTGTAGTAATGGGCATTCCCACCAGTCCTCTCCCCATACTGCTGCCTCATCTGGCCTGGGCATGGGTCTCCCGACCCTCCACCCGCATCTTGTTCTTCCTGCCCAGAAACAGAACTGCCACTTGCTCCCAGCCGCCCTACAAAGCTCCAGTGACTAAACTAGCACTAATAGGCATTTCCCATATATACATTTAGCGGAGCCTGTGAGTGATGGTGGCATCTGTCAGCTATAGGCTGTTGTAGCCATAGTTAAAAGTGTAAGGGCTTTTTTTCCCCCCCACGGTATGGAGCAGCGTCGTCTACTACACCATTCTATACTTTTATACCAGCTTGTGCTGGCCAGATGGAGGCCAAAGGGGCCCTCTTGGCCTCCGCCTGACTCTGGAGCCCTAAGTACACATGGTCTTGGAGGCTCTGTTACCTGTTTCAAGTATACCATGCCATATATATAGTGAGGTGTATGGTATACTTGAAGCAGGTGACAGAGCCGCTTTAATAAAAGCCCTGTGCTAGCGGTGGCTCGCCGTAGTTATCAAAAGGCGCCGGCCTCTCCATAACGAAGGCCTATCCAGCACCTTTCCATATCCTGACCTATCCTCAGAACAGCTGATCGGCGGGGTGTCAAACCCCCACTGATCAACTAGTGATGCCTCCTCCTGAGGATGTAGGCTGGACAGCATCTTCAAAGCCCCTAGCTCTACTTCTGTTTCACCTCCGCTCCACTTTTGTTTTATTTGATGTCTATGAAAGTTTTTACCCGATTCCACGCAGGGAATGTTATTCTGTCTGTGTTCCTGTGTAGATTGAAGGTAGCGCTCTTTGTCTGGATTAGTCCTATTTACAACCTTACTTGGTGTTGCTGCATTTAGTTTTTCCATGTAGTCATGAAATATTGCAGTCATGAAGGTGGTATGTTATGTATATTCAGAGGTTTTCCGAGGTAACAGTGTGACACACGCCCTGCAGACGTCAGCATGCGGCGGGATTATGTAAGCTGTTGGCTGCGGGGCAGACGGCAATGAGTACTAGTATGTACAGGTAATATTCAGCACTTCTTCCTGCGGCCTCACTGCTGTACACCAGTAAATGGAAGGCCTTCAGTTTTCCTCTTTTGTCAGCTGCTTTTTAAAAGATTTTGCCGAGCAAAATGAAAATTAAGTAGAGGCAATGAGGTGGGGGCTGTTTAAAAAAAACAACAAAAAACGCCCAACTTTTGGAAAGTCCTGTTGCCATGACTCCTGTCCCTGCTAGACATGACTTGATAACCTGCCATTTCCATTCATGTCACTGCTGCGGCTCTGCTGCCACATGCCATTCTTGCATACGTGCACTGCAAAACGAAAGTTTAAAACTTTGAATAGACTAATTGATAAAAAAAAATATTTTATGGGTTTTCCTTTTAGTAATGATTTCGATTTTTTGCACGTGCCCGTAGCCTGCCCCCAAAACTGAAGATTCATATTGCTCATACCTGCTCCGCGCTGCCGCCGCTGTTTTCATTTTTTAGTCCCAACACGGTTTACATCCTGTGGTGCATAGATATGGTCACGTACACTGGCTTCAGCGGTGATGTGGCCACAAACATGTTAACGCCATGCCCGTGCACCTCCGGAAAAATAACGATGTGGGGACCAGAGAGACGGAGGGAAGGTAAATGAGTCTTCTGTTTCAGGAGACAGCGTGTGGGCACATGCTAAAAAATCATAATTCCTGGAAAACCCCTTTAAGACTATGGACTCACTTGGGAGTATTATTATTTTTATTATTGCATAGAACGTTGTAACTTTTTATTTTATTTTTTTTTTTTTTTTTTTTTTTTTTCCCTCTATAGCTTTCATTTTCAGTGCATCTGTGGACTGTTCCTTCTCTCTTCCCAGTGAACCTGTCAGAGAGCTGCTCTGTTGGCTCGATCTGTCGACCTTATCTGCCCTTCCCTAACAGCTCATAAACACGCCTTATATCTATGTTATGAGTTTGATAAAAAAAACGTAAATGAGTGCTTATGAGCTGTCAGGAGTTCAGAGATGAGGGCTACACATCGAACCGTCAGAGCAGCTCTCTGACGGATTCACTGATGAAACAGTCTGCAGACACAAACTGAAAGCTGGGGAGGAAAATGTTGTAAATTGTTAGTAAAGACCAATTAAAAAATATTTTGGCACAAAGAAAAGAATGCAATAATCAATGACCCCAAAGGTGTCCATGGCCTTTAACACCTTACAGGATGCAGCAGGTAAGTGGCACCCCCGTTAATATGATGATATGACGCTATCCAGCGTCCATGAGCTTAGGAGATTTAGAAGAGACATTCTTTCTCGTGCATGGCATTGGGGGACACAGCACCATGGGTATATGTCCAACTACCACTAGGAGGCGACACTAGACATAAAAAAAGTGTTGGCTCCTCCCCGTTGGGCTATACCCTCTCCACAGACACTAGGAAGCTCAGTTTTGTTCTAGTGTCCATAGGAGGCAGACCTGACCTGCTTTTTTGTGCAGGTCATCCTGCTACTTTTTTAGTTTATTTTTTCTTCAATCATTTTCTCTTTCTCTGCAGGTTTCGGCCTGCGGCAGGGGTGGCTCCATCGTGTTCCACTTTAGTTGCCCCCCTGCGGGCGCGTACTCAGGTACCTGGCAGCCACCCAGTCCCCACTTGTAACTGCTTCCGCAGTGGAATTCCGGTAGACCCACGGCTCCCGTGTTGAGTCCGCCGAGGGGGTGGTCATTGCTGCGCCTGAAGACATCGGAAGGTAAGTGATCCGGATCCATTGTGGGGGCCCTGTAGTCCCCTTCTCCTTCCCCAACTCCCTCCCATGGCCTCTTAGGGTCTGGGGCACTTTGCTGGGTGGTCCACCCACTTTATCTCCCCTATCCCCATGAAGGGGGTTATTTTGGGGCCAAGATACCTGCAGAGAGGCCCATGTCTCTTCTGGGTCCGGCACTTCCACGGAAGTCGCAGCATTAATGGGACGTGGGGCGGAGCGGAGCGGGTGTTTTTCCTGAGGGCTTCCTCAATTCCCCTCGGCCCTGTGTTCCTCCCGGCTTCAGGACGCCTCCGCGATCGCAAGCTTCCCTTTCCGGCTGCACTTCCTAATCTAGGCCCCGGCTTTTCGGCCGACTAGGCCGCAGGTCACGTGGGGCGGAGCCTTCTCTCCGCCCACTCCTGGTTTCCCGGGCTCTCTCATTCGCCCTCCCTCCTTGGGAGGGGCCTCTGCTCCTTGCCCAATCCAGCGTCACGTGGGGCGGAGCCTTCTCTCCGCCCACTCCTGGCTTCCCGGGCTTTCATTCTCCCTCCCTCCGTGGGAGGGGCCTCTGCTCCTTGCCCAATCCAGCTACAGCTGCCCTGCTCTGTCAGAGGGGCGGTTCTTCCTCCGGCTGCCGGCTTCTTTCTCTTCACCGGTTCCATCTTCTGCTGCATGGGGCGCGCTGACACAGCTCCTGGGGTCGGGTAGGCAGCCTCTGGCTGATTTTGCTCTGCAGGCTCCCCCCCCCCCCTTCCTCTCAATTGCTGCATTCTCCTGCAGCCCTGCCACCTGATCTATTGCTGCTGCACCTCTTAGGATCAGTGGCTCCGGGGACAGTTAGGTCAGCCCTGCTGCTCTGAGGGCCTCCTCTCCCAGCCTCCTCATCGCCACGTATTTCACGTGCGTCCGTTGTCTTACGGAGGTTTCCATGTGGTCGGCTTGTAGTCGTCTCCCCCCCCCCCCCCCTTTTTCCACCCTTTTGTGTAGGTCCCCCCTGAATGGGCTCCCTCCTTGTCGAACCATGGGAACCTGGCCTGACTCGCCCAATCCCCGGCGGAGTCGCTGGAGCGCTACCTACGAATTGCGGTCTCCTCTCCCGCTAGGCTCACGTCGATACAGGGTCACGCAAGGAGTAGCCCACGGACCAACCTCTGGTGGTCTTAACTAGCTTCCACCCCTCCTCGGCATCCTTGGGTCTCCCCAGGACAAGCCTGAGGCTGGTGACGAAGCCTTCTCTGCCAGTTGCCTCTGGGGACACCTCTGCACCGATTCTCTCGGAACAGAGCATCAGGCGGTCTTCCACCATACAGAAGCCCTCTGTGAGGTCAAGACAAACGTGCACGGAGGAACCTACCCTACCCAGGTTTCGGTGTCCCTCTAGTGGACTTTCGGATGGCGCTCTCCTACCTGCACAGGTAATTACCGCACTGGTAAGCCAGCTGTCTCCGTGCTTAGCAACTGGGACACCTACGTGGTGTCTCTGGTACGTGCGCCCTCGTAGGCTGTACACGACAGACCTTCCTGGTTCCCCTCACCAGGGGCTATGTTCCAGGCAAGCTGATAATTCAGGCAAACGCCTCTGGTAGGGTTGGTAACCCTCCTCGGCCTCTAAAGGTTCTTTTGTAGTAGCCTGTATCAGAGAATACAGGCCGGCTTTTATTGCCGTGGCGATAAGTTCCTACACTTACTCCAGATGCTGTAGCCATTACCCCTGGTTAGCTCTATGGTGTTCCACGTGGCACTATTTCCCCCTGCCGGGTGAGATACACAGGCCGCCAGCAATTGCCCCTGTCTGTTTCCAGCCACCTTGCTCCCTTCATAGGTAGAGTTCCTACACCATCTCCTGATGCTGTAGCCAATACCCCTGGCGGGCTCTATTGTGTTCCATGCGGCAACATTTCTCCCTACGGGCGAGATATAGAGGCCACTTTCAATTGCCATAGAATTGCCCCTCTCTGGGTCTAGTGGGCACCAAGTTGCCACCTTGATCCCTTTATAGGTAGAGTACCTGCACCATCTCCGGATGCTGTAGCCGTTACTCCTGTCTGGCTTCATGGTTTACCATGTGGCATTTTCTCTCCCTTACCGGACGAGATATTGAGGCCTCCTCCAATTGCCGTGGCCATTGCACCTACCTCATCATAGTGTGCACCAAACAGCCATCTTACTCTCTTCTTAGGTAGATTCCTGCAACCGTTACACCTGTCTGGCTCTATGGAGTACTATGCGGCCCTGTTTCCCTCTGGTGAAATAGAGGGCCTCCTTCAGTTGCCATTGCACTTAATTGTGGTGTACACCTGTCGTTCTTGTGGTACCGTGTGCCCTATTTCCCCCCTCCCGAGCGGAATATAGGTAGCATTGCTAACGCGGTAGCCGCTGGACTTCTCTGGTCCTAGGGGGCACCATGCGGCCACATTGCTCTAATTTTAAATCTAGTACCTCTACCATCTCCAGATGCTGTACCCATTGCACCTGTCTGGTTGTATCTCTGCACTACACAGCCGTATTGCTACTTTACCAGGTTGTAGACCTGTTCCCTCCAAATGCGGTTGCATTTCCGGATGCTGTGGCTTTGTTTCCACTCTCCTTAGTGTGCAACATGCTGCCACTTTAGCTCGGTTTTAGGCGTGTATTTTTAGCCCACGTGCTGGGCCCTAGGGTGCAATCTGTGGCCCATACAGTTTCTGTATTACGGGGTGCTTCCTTCCCTGGACTCTATTCTATAATCCAGACATCTACTGTCGTGCTCTATGGTCTTCTTGTGTTTTCTCAAGGCACTGTCTACAATAGGCCATCCTGGTTCAGCATGTACACGGTAACCATATCTGGCAGGGCTGGGCCAGCCCAACCCCCACCTCCACCTTGTCGGTCTACTGCTACTTCTGTGTACCCAGTATATGGCTGATCTGTTCGGATCTGGTGGGTGGTCCACATACAACCACGCTCCCTACACCATGGCCATGTGGTTGTTGGCTTTCGTGCTAGGGTTGCTCTTGCCATCCCTATAAAGTACTTCTGTCTGCGGCACTCCGCGTTACCCCATATCATAAGGAGTACCCGCGTTTTTCTGTTACAGAGCGGACCACTCCTGGTGGAGTACAGTCATCTCCACTGGATCTTTTTCCTTGTTGGGGTACGGGGTTGGTGAGCTCCGGCCGCTGCAGCGGTTTTCGGCCATCACTGGATGTCCTCCGCCACACGGAATCCTTCTGGGGTCACCGTTTTTTCCTCGTTGGACGTCCTTCCTAATGGTCAGGGACGGAAACACTGAGCGCCACACACCTGCCTGGTAGGTGAATTTTCTGCTGATTGCTCTGGCATCGGACAGGGTTCCGTAGTTCCTTCTGGGTCCGGGTGTTCCCTTATATTCTCTGCTTAGTTGTACTATATGACAGAGGGCAGTTCCCTTGGACCTTGCTATTGTCTGCGCCTGTCTGGTACTCCCCCTGGGAGTCTTCTGTGTGTCGGTCGCAGCTGGTTTCTACATTTCGTGTAGTCACTCCCAGTTTCTTTATAACGACTTCGCCATTCCTCATGCGTATGGGTGTTTGTCGATTTTGTGGTACAACCCAAGCGGCTGTACTTGTCCTCTCCGGGACAATGTATATAGATTGCTAGCCACTTTTCTTAGAATGGTTAGTTGTCCATGACCAATCCCTTCCCATGTAGCGGTTCTTTTAATTTTTTTCTTGGTTATTCGGCCTTTCGTTGTCCTCTAGTGGTTCAGTTCCTGGTTCCTTGTGAGCCCATACCGGGTACTCATTTCTGGAGTCCCTGCCCCTGTTCATGGACCACGCAGATTCTGTATGATAATCGTTGTTTGTAGAATCTTCCTCCTTATATTGTTGGGAGTACTCTCCTTCTCCTCCCACGCCTTTCAGTCCAGTGTGTCCCTGCTGAGATTTCCTGGGCCTGCATCTCCATGATACTTAATTTGGCCGGAGTTTCTCCGGTCTTGCGCTTTTCAGCGATATTTTGTTTTCAGAGGCTCGTTCCTCGTCTCCTGGTTGTGGGATGCAGGTCTTATCTTATCTTTTTTCCTGGCCTTTACTTGCAACCCCCTCCCTTTCCAAGGGTTGGCGGTTTCCCTTGGCGCCTTTGGGGTTTCAACCTTTCAATAGGGCGCTTATCTTCAATACCTGCCTTGCGGTGGGGGGAGTCCTGCTCACTTCATGTGAGCCTTGCTATGGCTTCTCTCACTCCAGGGTGTCCCTGCTGAGATTTCCAGGGCCTGCATCTGGTCCCCTTTTTTCCCTGATACTTCTTTTGGCCAGAGTTTCTCCGGTCTTGCGCTTCTCAGCGATATTTTGTTTTCAGGGGCTCGTTCCTCGTCTCCTGATTTTGTGATGCCGGCCTCATCTTTTCTCTTTTCCTGGCATTTACTTACAACCCCTTCCCTTTTCAAGGGTTGTCGGTTTCCGTTATAGTCTTTGGGGTTTTTTCCTTTCAATAGGGCGCTTATTTTCATCACCTGTTTTGCGCTGAGGGGAGACCTGCTCCCTTCACATGTGAGCCTTGCTATGGCTTCCCTCACTCGTTTGGCCTTCATTGAGTCCATGTTCCCTTGTTCCCCTGGCCTGTCAGGGGTTGACCTCAGGGTGTTTGTGCTTTTGCCTGAGTCAATTAGAATATTGGGTAGCTCCACTACGTGGTGCTGTCCTACTTTCTCTCTCCAGCCTTTGACTGAGCTCGGTGTTTCCCTTTTGCCGCCTTCTTGCATTTGGGTCCTTCTCCCAGGCATTTGTCCTGGGGTGCGGGCAGTCTTCGCTGTTGCTTCATTGGTGTTTCTACCTTATTATGAGGCTTCTTGCCTATTCTGTGCTTTTCCCCCTGTTGGGTCACATGGTTCTCACGCACCTGTATGCCCAACCGGTGGCATGGCTGTTCTTTTTCCCACCCTCGGGGACTGCTTTGGGACGTCCCATGGTGCTGTGTCCCCCAATGCCATGCACGAGAAAATTGGATTTTTTGTACTCACCGTAAAATCCTTTTCTCGTAGTAGGCATTGGGGGACACAGATCCCACCCTATGTTGTTTTACTTCCTCTTCTCCGGGCTGGTCTCTTGATCTTTCCCGGTACGGGAGTTGTTGGTTCCTTGCCTTTCTTCTCTCTCCTACTGCTTTTGGTACAAACTGAGCTTCCTAGTGTCTGTGGAGAGGGTATAGCCCAACGGGGAGGAGCCAACACTTTTTTTATGTCTAGTGTCGCCTCCTAGTGGTAGTTGGACATATACCCATGGTGCTGTGTCCCCCAATGCCTACTACGAGAAAAGGATTTTACGGTGAGTACAAAAAATCCAATTTTTCTAGGCCACTGGTGCTATGAGGGCGCAAGGTGTCGGTGGAAGTTAGAGGTTGGCAGGGCCTCTTGTACTCTCCCCGGGGTGCAGAATTCTGAGATGAGGACCTGGTGGAGTCCTCACACTGTACGACTGCCTGGCTACAGTCACTGGTGAGGTGTTTGCCTTGCGTCACCACCGGCTGTAGAATTGCCTGGCTTTATCTTTGTATCACTTGAGTAACAGGTTTTGACATTATTTGTTTACTACAGGAGGATGAAAAGTTTTTGTCCGAAGTTTTTGCGCAGTTGACCGACGAAGCCACGGATGATGATAAAAGACGGGAATTGGTAAGAGGTGTTCCCAGATTCCAATCGCCTATTTAACGACTGTGACAACCTATCCTAAGGACTGCCAATACGTGACTTTGCAGCAGCCTTTAAGAGGCTGTATTGTGTAGCACATTTGGCTCCGATTTACTAATAATAAAGATGGCGTCCCCTTAGACTGGCCGTCTAGACCTGCAGCAGATTTATCACAGGGGCTCAGGCTGGAGGATAAATGTGGAACCCTAGGGCTTTCCGTTCACTTGGCCTGCTGCTGGGGCAAAACTTGAAGGGGTTGTCTGGGCTCCAGATATTAATGAGTAGGTTATCAATATTAGATCGGCGACACCCCCTCCGATTAGCTATTTGAAGGGGCTGTGCGACCACTGCGTCCTCGTCTGTGTTTACCTCCCTTGTGGCGGTGGTGCGGCGCAATTACAGATTCTTCCCATTCCAGTGAGGAGGCATTACCAATAAGAACCTCCTATTACTGCTAAAGGCATAGAGCCACCGCTGAGTGGGGACAACAAGACCATAGATATTATACATACATTACAGTAATATCGCCCGGTGCTGGTGCAAAAAACATGCTCTATAATTGACAAAATAATAATAATGATACCTATTGGGGCCTGAATTCAACAGTCTTAACGAATAGAAATACAGGGGCAGGGACATAAAAGTAATATAATTATTAGCTGGACTTCCACAATACAGAGTGGTACAAAAGAGCTAGAATAGCATATTCCAAGCAAGTCCATAAAAAGAGTCCAGACCACCAGCGATATTAAGTGTCCATACACATTATAGAAAATGGTCGGTTCCACTCGGTGAAGAGATGCCTGTGGCTGAGAAGGACACAGCGGTCGCAGGAGCACCACAGCTGATTGGAGGGGAAGTCAGACCTGTGCCGATCTGATATTGGTGACCTGTCTATAGGTCACCAGCAGCCTGATCCATAGTGACTCTGATCCTATTGTGCACCCTACAGGTATAAAATAAAGGTGTAAGAAAAAGTAATGCTTCAGTAGGAATAAATAGTGTCATAAAAATCATTTTAAAAAAATGCCTGCAAAACAATTCCAAAATTCTATTGGGAGTATGTCCCTGCACAGTCTGCCACTGTCCAATCAGCGCTGCCCATGTTAGGCTGTGCAGGGCCACACCCTCAGCCGGTAACGCCCATCTGAGCCTTAATTGCAAACTGCTAGCAATTAATTTATAACCTCTAGTAGGAATAATAGAGGAATGTCACAACAGAGGCATAATAGATGGGATGCTTCAGAATTGTTACAAGTGATTGCCAAAACAAGTTGTTAGAAGAGGTGACGGGTCCTTTTCTCGCTCGTTCATTGGGGGACACAGGACTGTGGGTATAGCTCCTGCTGCCACTAGGAGGCGACACTAGGCTGAAAAAAGTGTTAGCTCCTCCGCTGCAGGCTATACCCCCTCCAGCATGGAGAGAGGAACTCTGTTTTTAGCTTAGTGTCGCAGGAGGCATCATGCTTTATTATTTTCCTTTTTTTCCCTTTTAGGTTATGGGGAACTGAGTAGCCTGTCTACCCAGGGAGCGAGTCCGGTGTCCGGTCTTCCTCACCGGCCGACCTCCCTCAAGAAGAAAACTCTTCACCCTTCCATATAAACTCATAGTTTTGTTTTTGTTTTTTCAGGTCAATTTTTTTAAGGAATTCTGTGCGTTTTCACAGACATTACAACCTCAAAATAGAGATGCTTTTTTCAAAACTTTGGCAAATCTAGGAATTCTTCCTGCCCTGGAAATAGTCATGGTAGGTAATGCAGTCGTCACATTTTCTTTATTGCATGTGCTGCTTTGGGTTTTCTGCAGGTAACTCTGTAGGATGCATCTATGGTGCTTCCATAAAGGGCCAGGTTCTCATCTTACTACTGTGGTTCTCCCACCATAAGCATTCATGCCATATTGTTTCAAGTTAAAGGTGTTATCCAGGAATTTATATTGCTGACCTATCCTCTGGATTGTTTATCAGTATCAGATCGGGGGGGTTATTCCCGAGACCTAGAGGCTGGGCGCTTTGTGAGTGCCGCAACCTGTTCCTAGGCTATGTTACGTCACTGTACATCGGTCACGTAGCCTAGTTGCAGCTTAGCCCCATTCATGGTATAGGTTTATAGTGGCTCACCCTTCAGACAGCTAAGGTAGGTGCTCAAACTAAGGTGTGGTTCACCCTAAACACAGTGGGGGGTTTGGAAATTATGATATAATATAGTGAGCACTCAATATCTGCTGCTATACATCTGGTCCGATTTATAAATTATTTATTAAGTCACAATACAGCATATATTACATGAATTTAGATTAAAATTGAACAGTATATTATATAGCTCAGTCTGATATAAAATATCGCAATTTGTTATTCCAGATATATATCAATAAAAATTGAAAAATTAAAAATAAACTTATTATAAAAATATAAATATAGAAAATCCTTATTGTATCTTTATAAGCGCTGCACCTGTGTTTGCAGCACTACAAAGTCTGTCATATATCTATGCTGGGAGGAAAGGCTCACAATTTCATGCGGTATCTTCGTGAGTGTAAAGTTCAATATTACTCACTTATTTGGGGTCCAGCTTGTGCGTATCAGTCCGTGGTGGCGTCCCACCACAGGTCAGTGCACTCACCCGGTTTCTTTATAGCGCTATAGGATAGCTTCCAATAGCTCCACTCTGCAGTGTCGTTATGGTAGATGAAAAACCTGCTTACAACTGACTTCTATGCGCCCCACGTGTAGCTGGCGTCTTGTGTTTTACCGGCACTCCACGAGGTCAGGGCGTCAGGGAGTCCTCACTTGTAGATCAGTTCGAGGCTCCTATGGTGAGTCAGGAATAATATCAGTTACCGTCTATGCGGTTATGTCCATAACTCTGCATGCTGATCAGCTGGTGATTCCGGTATGGTGAGGTGTCTCTTTCAATATAAGGATCCCATCCGCTATACGCGTTTCAAGGTCTCTGACCTATTCCTCAGTAGCTGGTTATGAGATCCATCTTTACTTCCTTATATACCCTAAAACGGGTTACACCTCTTACTTAATTGGGGCTCATTCCGAAATCTGGTTTGGAGTGAGATGCTTTTGGAGTCATTCTTCATACTGTTTAATCAGGACATTTCTACTACAAATATATACATTGATATATATCATATACATCGGACAAATCTAGCTCATATGTACTATATAGTTCTGTAATAAATATCATTCTATAATCTAAAAATGTATTTATTATTTTCATAAAATTACCAACAAACATTTCAATAAACATTTTATATATATATAAAATTATAAAATTCGACATAGATTCTGTATATTTGTTAAAGGATTTTCTGAAAAGGTTTTTAATACTAAAATATACTAAAATATTAATTTAATTAAAATATTAATATATAATCGAGATTATTCTGAATTCATCTGTGATTCATGTTCGTAGTGATGTATGGGGGGTGGGGACTCCCAGCGAAGGAGAAATCGGGGTGCCAGTTTTATAGCAAAAACACCGATATCTCGTCCGCCAGGGGCACCCACCCCATAATCTACAGAAAACCGAATATTTCAAAATCCGCATTGAGACCCTCAGGTAATAGTGTGTTAAAATCATAAATGCGTCTTGCCTCCTGTCTTGACATATTAGCGATATTATCACCACCCCTCCAATGTATATCTATTTTTTCGAATGCCATAAATTTTAATAGGGAGGGATCCTGATTATGGTGATACTTAAAATGATTGGACAATGAGTGCTTTTCGTATCCTGTTCTGATCTTAGTCATATGTTCAGTGATCCTAACTATTAGTAGCCTTTTTGTCCGCCCTATATATTGTTTTTTACAGGGACATTCTATCATGTATAAAACGTTTGATGTATTACATGATAAAAAGGTATCTATTTCATACGAGAATGAGTTTGATGTGGAAGAGATTAAGCTTGTCTTTTTCGGAAATTTTGTCTTTTTACAATTACTACAGGTGTTACACCTGTAGAAACCCTTCAAATTGAAATAATTTTTATGGGTATTTTCCTTTTTATTTTTTATGGTTGGTGCTACTTTAAGGGCCAGATTGGGTGCTTTCGTGTATACTATTTGAGGACCGTTTGTTAAATATGGTCCTATTAATTTATCATTTGTGACATGATGCCAATGGTTTTTAATAATGGCTTCAATCTTCCTGTATTGTGCACTATAGGGTAAGACAATTCTAATTGGGTCCCCTATTTTGGGGTCAATTTCTATTCTGGTCCCTATTTTTTTCTTCAAAGAATATTTTTCTGTTCATATCTTTCACTTCCACTAGAGCTTTTTCTATTTGTTGCGGAGGGTATTTTTTTGTTAGGAACTGTTCTTTCATGGATATAGCCTCTTTCATATAGTCCTCTTCCCTTGTACAGTTGCGCCGTAGTCTTCTGAATTGTCCCTTAGGGATATTCAGCAGCCATCTCGGGAGATGGCAGCTTGTATAAAGGATATAGCTGTTCCTCGCTATCTCTTTTTGATATGTTTGACAGATTAGTTTTTCATCTTCCACCATAATAGTTAGATCCAAGAACTCTATTTGTTTTTTATGGATTTTAGAACTAAATTTTATATTATTCTTATTCCGATTTTATATGGTCCAAAAATAATGCTAAATGTTCCTCCGTTCCCCTCCAGATACGAACATGAATCACAGATGAATTCAGAATAATCTCTATTATATATTATTTTAATTAAATTAATATTTTAGTATATTTTAGTATTAAAAACCTTTTCAGAAAATCCTTTAACAAATATACAGAATCTATATCGAATTTTATAATTTTATATATATATAAAATGTTTATTGAAATGTTTGTTGGTAATTTTATGAAAATAATAAATAAATTTTTAGATTATAGAATATTTATTACAGAACTATATAGTACATATGAGCTAGATTTGTCCGATGTATATGATATATATCAATGTATATATTTGTAGTAGAAATGTCCTGATTAAACAGTATGAAGAATGACTCCAAAAGCATCTCACTCCAAACCAGATTTCGGAATGAGCCCCAATTAAGTAAGAGGTGTAACCCGTTTTAGGGTATATAAGGAAGTAAAGATGGATCTCATAACCAGCTACTGAGGAAGAGGTCAGAGACCTTGAAATGCGTATAGCGGATGGGATCCTTATATTGAAAGAGACACCTCACCATACCGGAATCACCAGCTGATCAGCATGCAGAGTTATGGACATAACCGCATAGACGGTAACTGATATTATTCCTGACTCACCATAGGAGCCTCGAACTGATCTACAAGTGAGGACTCCCTGACGCCCTGACCTCGTGGAGTGCCGGTAAAACACAAGACGCCAGCTACACGTGGGGCGCATAGAAGTCAGTTGTAAGCAGGTTTTTCATCTACCATAACGATACTGCAGAGTGGAGCTATTGGAAGCTATCCTATAGCGCTATAAAGAAACTGGGTGAGTGCACTGACCTGTGGTGGGACGCCACCACGGACTGATACGCACAAGCTGGACCCCAAATAGTGAGTAATATTGAACTTTACACTCACGAAGATACCGCATGAAATTGTGAGCCTTTCCTCCCAGCATAGATATATGACTGAGACTTTGTAGCGCTGCAAACACAGGTGCAGCGCTTATAAAGATACAATAAGGATTTTCTATATTTATATTTTTATAATAAGTTTATTTTTAATTTTTCAATTTTTATTGATATATATCTTAGCCCCATTCATGTCAGTGGGGCCGAGCTGCAATACCAGACACTGCCACTATACTATGTACAGCGCTGTGCTTGGAAAGCTTGCCAGGAGCCCACAGAGCTACCATCAGCAATGACTGATTCCTGGAACGGCTAATCGGCAATAGGACAGCTGAGGATGGGGCATCATTATCTGTTCCAGGATAACCCCTTGAAAGGGGTTGTCTGGGTTCCGAGCTGAGCCCGGTGACGTCGCCGGCACTAATGGACAGACTTTAGCACTGCTCTAGTCTGTAAAACGGCTAGGGCAGCGCTAAATCCCACCCATCAGTGTCGGTGACGTTACCGGGAACACTGCTAGGCTGAAGCCTCCGCCCGGCAGTGTAAAAAAATGTAAACCATAAAGCCCTTGCCCTGCGTGATGCTGCGCAGGGCAAGGGAGAGCATCTGAGCATGAAATGCTTCGATACTCGTGTCAGAGGGCCTGAGTGATGTGGATTTTAAGTTGTTGCTTCCAGGTTATCTGTAAGACATCCTATGATTTAAAGGAGCTGTCCCAGAATTACAACTCGTCACCTGTTCACTGTGTAGGCGAATAGTAGAAGTTGTTCTGAAACGGCCCTTTTTCTGCCAAGGTTGTTTGGTAGCCAGGATTCTTGTCAGTTTGGACAAATATATAACCTAAATTACAAAATAAAAAAATCCTACTTGCTCCCCATACCCATATATTTTCTAAAAGGAGAACCCCCGCCACGTTCTCAAAATGCCACTCAGCACTTTATACCCACGGACATCTTCATTCAGCACAGTCGCGTCACAGTATTATGACCACCAGCTAATATCCAGAGTAACCTCAATGTGCCGCATGGACATCAGCTAGACGGACTGGGAGTGACTCAGTAAGGTCCTGGTAGGTTGTCACAGGTATCTGGAGCCATGCTGACTGCAGTGCATCCCACAGCTGCTGGGGGGCGCATGGGGGGATGATCCGTAGATCGATTATGACAAGCGAGGGTTCAAGTCTGAGGAAGTCTTGGCCATGCTCTTCCATCCATTGTCATTTTGCGGCCCCAAAATTCCTCCAGCGACTGCTTAGTGTCATGTTCCTTCTTTGCTCGGTGTGTGAACTGCCACTTGCAGCTGTGGAGGTTGTCCGCTTGCGAATGTTGAATTGAATAGAGCACGTCTGCAGCGTCCAAACTGAACAACTGCAGCAGAAACTGTCGGAATCTGCCATATGAACGGGCCCTAACGGTAAAATGCAAGTTAATTGAAGTTTATAAAAACCCCATTCACACACTGCAGATTTCATACTTTGCAGTGCAGGGTGCAAAACATGCATGTGACACATGTACATTGGTGGCTTGGAATTGTCCCCCTTCTATGAACTTGGCCTTTAAAGGGATTGTCTGGAAATGCCTAAATGAAAGTAGTTGTCCACTTCTTATTCTATTGATGACCTATCCTCAGATCGCACTTGCTTGCGCTCTGGCTGTCATGTCTTTGCAGCTTCTTTACTTCCTCCATGGTCGCCGGCTCCGACGCAGCGAGGGACTGGCTTTAGCAGTGATGTGTCCACAGGACAGAAGTCTCAGCTGAAGCCGGTGATGAGCTGCAGCGGAGAAGGTGAAGGAAGTAAACAGGCTGTAGATTGGAAGCCAGCCCGCAGGACCGGACCAGCTGAGGGCAGGTAAGTATGGGTCTTTCCCATAGCGGAGGCCGGCTGCAGACATCAGTTGAAAGTTGGGTACAACCCCTTTAATGGTCGTCTTGTTGAGGCTACTTTTACACTAGCGTTTTCAGTTCCGCTATTGAGATCTGTCATAGGACTGAACGAAACGGAATGCACCAAAATGCATTCCTTTCCGTTTGGTTGCGATCGCATCGCGGTCCGCAATGTGGTGCGGAGCAAGACCGATCCGTCCTGGCACACAATGTAAGTCAATGGGGAACGGTCTGTTTTCTCTCGACACAATCGAAAACGGATCCGTCCCCCATTGACTTTCAATTGAGTTCATGGCGGATCCGTCATGGCTATAGAAGACATAATACAACAGAATCCGTTCATGACGGATGCATGCGGTTGTATTATTGTAACGGAAGCGTTTTTGCCGATCCATGACTGATCCGCAAAAAACGCTAATGTGAAAGTAGCCATTTCCAACACATGTAAGTTCTTTGTGATAATATTCTCTCTGTATTTAATATCTGTTCTATTCACCTGCTCTTTTTAGGGTATGGACGACTTACAAGTTCGAGCTGCTGCCACAGATATATTTTCATATCTGGTAGAATTTAGTCCATCCATGGTGCGGGAGTTTGTGATGCAGGAAGCTCAGCAGAGTGACGATGTAAGTACTCCACATACACCCGGCCTTGTCTTTTCTGGTTACTACTTCTCTTGTAGATCACTGCTTGTTTCATTTTTATCGAGCGTCCATCCCTAAGAAAACAGACGCCTTCAAGGCATTCTGTCCATGTAACTTAAAGGATGATCCCCATCTCAGCCGTTCATGGGTGAGATCGAAATAACCCTCATAAGCGACTGCCGGAGCTGGGTAGTTATCGAACAGCCGAGCGGGCTGCGCTATGCTGATTCCGTAACTACCATAGCAGGAAAAGGGAGCTTTGTAAACGCCCAGGTCAGCCTTAACATTAACACCACTGACAGGTTAACACCTTCCCGTCCGGGCCATTTCCCCCTTGCTGACAGCCTAATTTTGCAAATCTGACATGTCACGTTATGTGGTAATAACTTTGGAACGCTTTTACTTATCCAAGCCATTCTGAGATTGTTTTCTCGTGACACATTGTACTTCATGACAGCGGTAAATTTGAGTCGATATATTTCACCTTTATTTATAAAATAATCCAAAATTTCAATTTCTCTGCTTTTAAAACCGAAAGTGATGCCTCATAAAATATTTATTACTTAACATTCCCCATATGTCTACTTCATGTTGGCATCATTTTGGAAATGTCCTTTTTATTTTTTTAGGACGTTAGAAGGCTTAGAATTGTAGAAGCAATTCTTACAATTTTTAAGAAAATTTCCAAAACCCACTTTTTAAGGACCAGCTCAGGTCTGAAGTCACTTTGTGGGGCTTACATAGTGGAAACCCCCCTTAAATGACCCCATTGTAGAAACTACACCCCTCAAGTTACTCAAAACTGATTTTACAAACTGTTAACCCTTTAGGTGTTCCACAAGAATTAAAGGAAAATGGAGATGACATTCCTAAATTTCACTTTTTTGGGAGATTTTCCATTTTTTCTTTAACACGTCGAGGGTTAACAGCCAGACAAAACTCAATATTTATTACCCTGATTCTGCGGTTTACAGAAACACCCCACATGTGGTCGTAAACTGATGTAAGGGCGCAGATGAAAAGGCGTGCCGTATGGTTTTGGGAAGGCAGATTTACCTGAACTGGCTTTTAGATACCATGTCCCATTTGAAGCCCCCTGATGCACCCTTACAGTAGAAACTCCCAAAAAGTGACCCCATTTTGGAAACTAGGGGATAAGGTGCCAGTTTTATTGGTACTATTTTGGGGTACATATAATTTTTAATTGCTCTATTACATTTTTTTGTGAGGCAAGGTAACCAAAAAATGGATGTTTTGACACGGTTTCTCTTTTACAACATTCATCTGACAGGGTAGATCATGTGCTATTTTTATAGACCAAGTAGTTACGGACACTGATATCAAATATGTCTACTTTGTTTGTTTTCAGTTTTACATAATAAAGCATTTTTGAAAAAAATTGTTTTTGTCTCCATTTTCTGAACACCATTTTATTTTTATTTTTCTGCCGATCGTCTGGTGCAGGGGCTAGTATTTTGCAGGAAGAGTTGATGTTTTTATTGGTACCATTTTTAGGTACATATGATTTTTTGATCATTATTTCACTTTTATAGGGCAAGGTGACCAAAAAATTGGTTGTTTTTTATCACCATTTTTATTTATTTTTACAGCGTTTATCTGAGGGGTTAGGTCATGTGCCATTTTTAAAGAGCAGATCGTTACGGATGTAGCAATACCCAATATGTATACTTTTTCTTATTTGTTTTACACTAAATTCTGTTTCAAAAATGCTGTTTTAGTGTCTCCATAGTCTGAGAGCCATAGCTTTTTTATTTTTTTGACCGATTGTCTTAGTTAGCGTCTCATTTTTTGCAGCATGAGGTGACTGCTACTATTTTGGGGGGCATACGCCTTTTTGATTGCTTGGTGTTGCACTTTGTGATGTTAGTTGACAAAATGTTTTTTTTTTTGCACTGTGTTTTTATTGTGTTCACCTGAGGGGTTAGGTCATGTGATATTTTTATAGAGCAGTTTTTTGTGGATGCGGCGATACCTAATATGTCTATTTTTTTTAATTTATTTTACTTTAAAACAATAAGTTTTGAAGAAAATAAAATATATATTTTAGTGTCTCCATTGTCTGAGTGTCAGTTTTTTTTAATATTTTTTGACTGATTGTCTTAGGTAAGGTCTCATTTTTTGTGGGATGAGGTGACTGGTACTATTTGGGGGGGCATACGCCTTTTTTATTGCTTGGTGTTGCAATTTTTGTGATGCAAGATGACCAAAAAATGCCCTTTTGGCTTTTTTTTTTTTTTTTTTTACGGTGTTCACCTGAGGGGTTAGGTCATTTGATATTTTTATAGAGCTGGTTGTTACAGATGTGGCGAAACCTAATATGTATATATATTTTATTTTAGTTTTTTTCACTTTAATTATTTTTTGTGGTGTTTATCGGACGAGGTGGATCATGTGATATATTTATAAAGCCGGTCGTTACGGACGCGGCAATACCAAATATGTCTTAATTTTTTTATTTTTTTTTCTACTTTTTAAATTATTTTTTACATGTGTCATACAAGACCTCTGGGGGACATTTACCTTTTCTTTCTTCTCTCTGGGGTGGCCTGCTGTCACAGACAGCGGGCTCGCTGCACGGTTAGCGTGCAGCTGCCATCTCTGAATGGATGTTCCACAACGTCCATTCAGAGATGAACATCCACCCATAGGACGTTTATATCCTATGGGCAGATGTGAAGTGGTTAAAGTGTAACTGCAATTTTATTTTTGTAATGTATAGGGGCAGCGATACTGATCAGTTTTGTAATATACTTTTCATTACTGAAAACGTACATTTCTATTTGAAAAATAGCTCTAAAGTGGCCCATTTTGAGCCTTCTGTTTACAGAACACATGCAGTGTTAGCAAGTCTCCACAGTTATGTATTACATAAGTGGTCAGTATCGCTGCCCCTACACATTACACGCATACAAATAGTGGCAGTTACACATGTTCATCTCCTTTATTAATCAATGCTGTAAGGGGTGCGTAAGGATCTCAGTGACTTTGACACAGACCAGGATCAGGGCATGTCCAAAATGACAACTCGTGTGTAAGTCTCCTGTTGTGTGGTGGTAAGTTCCTACCAAAAGTGGACCAAGGAAGGACAACCGGGCAACACAATTATGCTCTCAATCTGCTGCCCAGAAACAATGATTCGGTATGGGGACGAGGGATCACTACAGCCAACTGTTCGGAAGGAACCCCACAATCAGCCCGTCTGAACCCGCCTTTATAATAAGACAAAACAACGTGCGCTTGGAGTTGATTAATGCTGCCTTCTTTTTCTTACATAAAGGGGTTAAGTAAAAATTGGGCAGCCCCTGTCAGTGAGAATCAATACTTGCTCCAGTGCTGCTGCCGCCGCCCTCCTGTTCCTGGCTGCAGTGGTGAATTTCCATGCACACAGGTCACCATGCAGCCAGCCACTGGTCTCAGCAGTACATGGGATGTCTGCACTGGAAGAAGAAAGGGGCGAGGATTGAGTCTCTTGGGATTTCACCCCAATGAGTGTTTGTTTCTCTTTAATGAACTTTGGGGCTCAGTTCTCATTCCTTGCTTTGCTATTGAGGAAATGTGAAGGGATTAGGGGCCGGCCGGCCGGAGGTACAGCTAGCGCTCTGCGTTCAGGTTCTGTGTTACTGTAACGTTTTTTTTCTTCTTTGTCACAGGACATTCTGTTAATAAATGTTGTGATCGAGCAAATGATTTGTGATACGGACCCGGAGCTTGGAGGAGCGGTTCAGCTGATGGGACTTCTGCGGACTCTGATAGACCCGGAGAACATGTTAGCGACAGCTAATGTAAGAACATGCAAATGGGTAAAAGCATCATTTCTTTTTATTTTTTTTTCCAGTTTTTGTACATGTGCAGTGCAGACATACGTGTGGTAACAGAGCTACATATGGCGGTTTAGAAGTATTTCAGCATATATATTCAGGAATTTCAGAAGACACCATTGTCACATGATTGTAACCTCCTTATGGAGTTTTCCAGTACTTATTGTTAGGACAGGGCATCCATATCAGATTGGCAGGTGTCCACCATCCCCGACGATCCGTTATTTGGTGCAGCTGCCAGTCAGGATGCATCAGTTTGCCTCCGTTCAGTCACCATTCCGCTCTGGAGGCCGCCTGCAGCGTTTTGGTGTCCGTCTGATGAAACTGAGCCAAACTGATCCGTCCTGGCACACAATGTAAGTCAGTGGGGACGGATCAGTTTTCTATGACACAATAGAAAACTGATCCGTCCCCCTTTGACTTTCAATGGAGTTCATGACTGATCCGTCTTGGCTATAGAAGACCTAATACAACTGGATCCGTTCATGATGGATGCGTTTTTGCAGATCCATGACGGATCCACAAAAATGCTAGTGTGAAAGTGGCCTTAGGGGGGAAAATTCAATCGCACCTTGTAGCTTCTACACTAAATTCTCTGCTCTTTCTGAGCTCAGTAGCTAATTGGGCGGTCGTCTTACCAGTGATGGGTAACATTCCCTGTATAAGTGTCTACACAGAGGTGTCAGTCATTGATTTTAATGTAAGAATTACGGGTTTTGATTGGGTTTTTCTCCCCAGCACTATATACCAGTCTGATCAGCTCCTGCTCTAGAACATGCATTTTGTGGTGACTGGTTCTATAGAGATATATAGATAGAGATATAGATATATAGATAGAGAGAGATATAGATATATAGATAGAGTGTGTATATGTGTGTGTGTGTATATATATATATATATATATATATATATATATATATATATATATATATATATATAAATTTTTTTTTTTTTATTCATTCAGTTTCATTTGAGCAGATTGATGTATATTTTTGTGGGAAAAGATTCAGTAATACCTGTAACTTATACATTTGTCTCCTGTGAACAGATATCAGTATGAGATGACCTTGTGTAAGTGTGCATATATACAGTAGACGTCAGTCACTGACAGGCTGCAGAAATGTAGAAATTACCAGTTATGCTGAATCTTTTCCCCCAAAGGTGCAAATTGCTCTTTTTTTTTTATTTTTATTTTTTTGGTGACCGTTCCTGTTTTAAATGAAATATATTCCAGAATGATTACATGGGGGGGGGGGGATGCAAGTAGATACTAAACTGACACTGGCAGTGGTTAGAGGTCCTCTTTAACCTTCCGTGCAGAGTATGCACAATGCAGGATATCCCCCACGATACTGTAGAAGGATGGGCTTCATGATCCTCTTGGTTCAGTATCGATTGCTGTATGTGCTTATATTTTATTTATTTTTTGTCTTACAGAAAACGGAAAAAAGCGAGTTTCTGAATTTCTTCTACAACCATTGTATGCAAGTTCTCACTGCGCCTCTCCTGGCAAACACATCTGAAGACAAACCGGATAAGGGTATGCTTGCGGCATATGCCCAAATGTGTGTGTGTGTGTGTGTGTGTGTGTGTGTAGGCTTACAACAGATGAAATGAGTCTGTGTTTTCTATTCGGTTGTTATATGACCAAATAAATAGAATAGCTGCTCTTGTTTCACTGGACCCTCATCTGTCTATGCTATATAGAAAATGTAGGGTTGGGTTATTAAGACAAGCAATCAAATGCCATTCTCAAACTGAAGAAAATTGAGGTAAAATATGCCACATTTATATAGCTGAGCATGTCTTAATACATTTCTTTATTTTGGTGCTTTTCCCTCAGATTCTAGTATTGGACCCAGTACGGACAGCACCATTTGTCCAGGTAAGTGTATTTTGTGTCTGTTAGAGAGGCCAGCGTTAAACTGTCCCTGTCCCCCACCATCACTAGAACAAGGGGCGAGAGCAGGGCTCACATAGCACCTCTCCTTGCTGCAGGAGAATCAATTGCGACTGGCCCCATAAACCTTCTTTTGGGCCATTCGGCCTCTTTCACACGAGCGTGACGGATTAGGTCCGGATGCGTTCAGGGTGCAAGCAAGTTCAGTCAGTTTCGTCTGCGATTGTGTTCAGTTCAGTTTTTTTTTGCACGGGTGCAATGCGTTTTGATGTGTTTTCACTCTTGTGATAAAAAACTGAAAGTTTACAAACAACATCTCTTAGCAACCATCAGTGAAAGCGCCTCGTACCCGCACTTGCTTCTGGATGCAATGTGTTTTTCACTGAAGCCCCATTCACTTCTATAGGGTCAGGGCTGCGTGCGAATGCAGAATATGGAACATCGTGTGATTTTTCACGCAAAGAACTGATGTGTGAAAAAAAAGCTCATGTACACAGACCCATGGAAATGAATGGGTCAGGATTCAGTGCGGGTGCTATGTGTTCACGTCACGCATTGCACTCCGCGCAGAAAACTCGCTCGTGTGAAAGGGGCCTTAGACTTATTGAGTCCATCTCGCTTCCCCCCCCCCCCCCCCCCCCTCTTCCCGCAGGGGGTGTTTTTCAAAAGAAGCCAGAGAGACCAATTCCACCTAATTAACAAAAATACCATTACCAATAAAACCACGTGTCCTGCGTTCTAGATTTCCAAGACCTTCAGCTAACATCTAGAACTGGGATATTTACAGCAAAAAAGCCACTAAAAGTACAATACTTAAGTTGTTTTAAAACTAATTTTCCATCCCCCGGGCTGATAAGTGGAGAGCATTTTTGGCCCCTGCACCATCATAGGTATATGAAATGTGCGGCTTTTCCCTGCTGCCACCACTAGAGGGCGCCTGCTGATTCTTGCTGCTCTCTCTCGCTCTCTCTCTTTGTAATATAGAGCTCAACCTCCCCTATAAGAGATATTAGGAACGTAACTGGCACCATTTTTTACCCCTAAAAACTTAATGGTTGTCATAGTCGCCTGCATTCTAGAAGGAAAATTCCCATGTTGTATACCTGCGTAGGCTGGGTGCACGTGCATCAGTTTCCGGACAGTGTGTTTTTTTTTTTTTTTTTTTTTCTTCATAGCTGGGATCAACTGATATGTAGCGCTCAGGTCCGGCATCTGTAGACGGATAGCACTGGAGGGAAGAATGCTACATGCAGAGTTTTTCTGTCCAGCGCTATGAATATGAACAATGTCATACAGACCTATGGGGTCAGTTCTAGCTAACCTCCCTCCGGCGTTCTCCGTCCGTGCTTGTCGGCTGACTTTTTCTCTTCTGCATTTCAGATAACTATCAGACGGCTCAGCTGCTGGCGTTAATTTTGGAGCTGTTGACGTTCTGTGTGGAGCATCATACGTACCACATCAAAAACTACATCATGAACAAGGATTTGCTCCGTCGAGTGTTAATACTAATGAACTCCAAGCATACTTTTTTAGCACTTTGTGAGTCCCTTTCTAATTTATGAATATTTTGATGCCCTTCATACCAAGGCAGGACTGTTCTACAGCAGGAGACCAGTGTCTTAAAGGGCTTGTCCAGCCCCTTTCTCCCATCTGATCAGACACGTTGGGCGTGGAGAAACACTGCTGAACACAGGGTGGGACAGTCGCTGAGGCCACCGGCAGGTTTTGTTGCAGAAAATGTCTGCCACTGAAATCTGTTCCATTCCCCAGAACGAGGTTATTTGGGCAGGAAGCGAGTGGATTTCTTCAAGTCCCATTCGGACAAAAATTTCTCACATGTGAAGACACCCCTAATGCGAGTGTCTTAAAGGAGTGATCCAGGACTTCGATATTGATGACCTATCCTCAGGATAGGTCATCAATATCAGATTGGCGGGGGTCTGACTTCCTGCACTCACCTGGTCGGCTGTTTGAAGAGGCAGCGGTGAGCTCTTTGGTCCCTTCACAGCTTACCAAGCACAGTGCCATACATCATCTAGTGGCTGTACTTGATATTACAGCTTGGCTCTATTCACTTGAACGGAACTGAGCTGCGACCAGGTCATGTGACCGATGTATGGTGACATCACTGACCTAGGAAGAGGCTTGAGCACTATGGCCTCTTCCAACAGCTGATCAGCAGGGGTCCCAGAAGCTGGACCCTTGCAGGTCTGATATTGATGACCTTACCTGAGGATAGGTCATCAATAGCAAACTCCCAGATAACCCCTTTAATGGAACACATGCACAATATTTTCAGGGTTATGGACGGTTGCCTTGACTGCTGTCCTGCAGCAGCATTGGTACATCTGATGTCTGATTAGACAGGAGAAAGGGACTAGAAAACCCCTTTTAAGGCCTTATGCGCGCGGCCGTCACGGATGCGGACTCATTCACTTGAATAGGTTCGTAATCCAGAAGGTGTGGTGTGAAACGGAGGCACGGAAGCAGTATGAGCATGCGCTACTTTTTTGTGGTGCAGACCTTAGGATGCCAATCGGGGACCCCATTGAAGTAAATGGGTCAGCGTCCATAGACGGCAGCCACATGGTTGGTGCCTATGCATTGCCGACTGCAATTTTGCGGTCCGCGGCACTAGCAAGGCTGGCACACATTCGTGTGCATGAGGCCTAAGTCACGAGCACTGCACACACTGGGAAGAGGCTGTGTCTGGGGTTAAACGTAGGTAATAGGCTGGAGACTGGTTCCTTGTTTGATGGAGGAGTCCCTATTGTTCTAGATCAGGGATCCAGCTGTTCTGAAATTACAACTCTCAGAATCCAAGCAAGTGTAAATGCTAGGAGGAGTAGTTCAAACGGCCGCTGGAGTGCCTCAGGTTGCCGACCCCTCTTCTAGTTCCTAGCCAGCTGCTTCTCTGGCAGCATAGCAAGGAACCTGCGACATGTTCAATATTCTGGTGTCCATCTTGGCAAGTGTTGACTCTGCTGACTGACAAGTTCCTCCTCGCAATGCGCATCCCACGTAGCCCTCTTACCTAGATGCCGTTAGGGGGTTGGCAACCTCCACCACGCCAGCTGTTTGGAAACTACGGTTTCCTGCATGCACACTTGCTCGTTTCTTCTCAGAACTCCCAAAGAATTTTAATGGAGCATGTTGGGAGTTGTAGTTGTACTACAGCTGGAGGCTGCTGACCGCTGCTATAGAATATGGTTGTGGGAGCTCCTGGTAACCTCTAGTGTCTCTCTCTATGGGCTTCTTATAGAAGGCCTTAACTGAATGTGTCCAATGACGTTGGTCCTTCATGCTGCACATTTATGTCTTGTTCTATTAGTGCTTGTTTGGATGGTTTTGTACAGAGATAGGCAACCTCCGGCGCTCCAGCTGTTGCGAGTACAACTCCCAGCATGCATTCTTAGGCCCCTTTCACATGAGTGACTGATTAGTTCCGGGTGCGTTCAGTGAAACTCGCACCATGTTGCAAGCAAGTTCAGTCGGATTTGTCTGCGATTCAGTTTTTATTGCGTGAGTGCAATGCGTTTTTCACGCGCGTGATTAAAAAACTGAAGGTTTGCAAACAACCTCTCTCAGCAGTCATCAGTGAAAAACGTATCGCATCCGTACTTTTTTCCGGATGCAATGCGTTTTTCACTGAAGCCCCATTGACTTCTATGGGGCCAGGGCTGCGTGAAAAACGCAGAATATAGAACATGCTGCGTTTTTCACACAGCGCAGAACTGATGCGTGAAAAAAAACCCCGCTCACGTACATGGACCCATGGAAATGAATGGGTCCGGATTCAGTGCGGGTGCTATGCGTTCACGTCACGCAACGGCCTTGCTCTGCTCTTCTCTGAACTCCCATAGAAATGAATGGAGCATGCTGGGAAGTGCCAAAGGTTGCTGATCCCTGGTTTTGTTGGACCGGGTTTATATTACCAGTCACATTAGGAGCTTATGTTTTTTTTCTAGTTCAAAGACCTCGCCTCACCTAACCTGTCTGTTTTAGTAACCCTTTGCATTCCCCATGTAATAAATCTGGCGAAATTTAATCTTATGACTGTGTTGTGCCATTATTTTATTATTCCTGCTAGCAGTTCTGAACTGTTACTAGCTGGACCTTCACTGCAAACTGTTAATAGTTCATAACTTCTAGCAGGAATAATAAAGGAATGGCACAGCATAGTTATGCGAATAGTTACTAAAACGGACCTATCTGGAAAGGTGACGGGTCCTCTTTTAATGTTTGCCTTTCTCGCTCATGCAGTGTATTTGTATTTTAGGTGCTTTACGTTTCTTGAGGCGAATAATTGGGCTGAAGGATGAATTCTACAACCGTTATATTATAAAGGGAAACCTTTTTGAACCAGTTATTAATGCGCTTCTGGATAACGGAACCAGATACAACCTGCTGAACTCTGCAATAATAGAGCTGTTTGAGTTCATCAGAGTGGTAAGTGGCCATTCACCCACAGCAGTGCGTACGGTCAGTGAGCTCCTTACCATCCGCCCCACTAAACCCTCTCGGGGGAGGTTTCTGTCTCGGTTGTTCTGGTTACGTTTCGTACATATCCAATTTCTGGGGTGCAAGTCCCAGCACAGTCTGGATTGGCCAGCTGTTATCGTATGCAGGCAGCGTCCCAGAGTATATGCCGTCACTTCTGTATCTCAGCCGGTCACCGCTTTCTGCACATTTGCGCCCCCCCCCCCCCCCCTTCCCTACAGTAATGTGAGCTGTTTAGTGATGTGAGCTGGTTTTAAATCATGTCTTTACCGCGCAGGAGGACATAAAGTCGCTGACGGCAAATATAGTGGACAACTTCTATAAAGATCTTGAATCCATTGAATACGTTCAGACATTCAAGGGACTGAAGACCAAGTATGAGCAAGAAAAAGACAGACAGAGTCAGAAACTAAACAGGTGAGGCCGCAGCACCCATCTCCTTTCAGACAGTTGGCTCAGCCCAATGTGGGTATTGTAACGTGTGAACGGAGGCAAGCAAAGAATGGGTTGGGAAGGAACTTTTAAAGTCTGGGTCCACTTTTTATCATGGCGTTTTTAAAGGGAACCTGTCACCGGGATTTTGTGTATAGAACTGAGGACATGGGCTGCTAGATGGCCGCTAGCACATCCGCAATACCCAGTCCCCATAGCTCTGTGTGCTTTTATTGTGTCAAACAATTTTATAGATATGTAAATGAACCTTAGATGAGTCCTGTCTCCTCCATGCTTCAGAGAGGAGTCCAGCGTTCTCTGACTCAGCCCAGCATCCTCCGAATCTCCTCCTTGCTCCCCGACGTCACGAAACTAGAGCTGCGTAATTTTTGCGATGTGAGTTAGCGCAATCGCAGTTTATTCATTCCCTGATGCTAATGCCAGTACAAGGAAGGAACACTATGCCGACACTGCGCATGCGCTAGCTCGCGCATCGCGGGATTACGGCGCTCTAGCTTTGTGACGTCGTGGAGCAAGGAGGAGATTCGGAGGATGCGGGGCGGTGCTGGGCTCCGGAAACATTAGTAACAGCTCCTTGGGCTTCTTACTTGCCTCATTTACATATCAATAAAACCGTTTTTTGGACACAATAAAAGCACACAGAGCTATGGGGACTGGATATTGCAGATGTGCTAGCAGCCATCTAGCAACCCATGTCCTCAGCTATATACCCAAAATCCAGATGACAGGTTCCCTTTAAGTGTACAATTCTTTGCGGATTAATTTCTATACATATGTTTATATTCGTCTAAGGCCTCATGCACACGACCGTTGTTTTGGTCCGCATCCGAGCCGCAGTATTTGTGGCTTGGATGCGAACCCATTCACTTCAATGGGGCCGCAAAAGATGTGGACAGCACTCCGTGTGCCTTCTGCATCCGTTGCTCCGTTCCGTGGTCCGCAAAAAAAATATAACCTGTCCTATTCTTGTCCGTTTTGCAGACAAGAATAGGCAGTTATAGTAATGGCTGTCCGCGCTGTTCTGCAAATTGTGGAACGCACACGGACGCCATTCGTGTTTTGCGGACCGCAAAACACGCAACGGTCGTGTGCATGAGGCTTAAGACAGAGCTCCAAATCCCCAGCATTGACTAAGATGTATCTGAGAGCATGCTCGCTGCCTGCCACTAGATGGTGCTGTTACACAAATCAGCTCTGATAGTCTGCTCCTTAGCTGCCCCAGGTAGCAACATTTTCTGTTTTAAAAAGAAAAGGAGACTCACATGCAAATTTTTGTATGTATTTGCTTATTCCCTTATTGAAAACAATAAAATATATGTATAAAAAAATAAATAAGAATTTCCCCTCATAAAATGACCTATTGTTTGAATGAAGCAATTTCTTTTATTTATTTATTTTTTTTCCATGTCACTAAGTCCTGTTCCTGCACAGGCAGGATTACAAGGACAGGTTACACCTATCTATAGATGACACAGGGTCCATCATTCAGATGATATCACAGCTTTCCACCTCCCTGCACATTGACCTCTGCACAGGTCATGGAGCATGCTCAGAACTATTTTACTAGTTTATAGGGGCACATCCTCTCTGCATCAAGGAAGATGACCCCCAGATGATTGCTGCCTGAGAAACAATTTTGAATTAAAGGTTTTTTCGGGGACTAAAAAACCATGACGGCACAGTCCAGCCCCTATTCAATTGAACGGCAGTTGTGTGGCGGTACCTGAGAACTACATTGTACGGAGCGGTGAGGCTTCAACTCCGTAGACTGTTTTCTTCCTGGGACCGCAGGCGAAGGCAGCAACTATAATCGGTGGGTTTGCCGGGCGTCAGACCACCACCAATCCGATATTGATGACCTGTCCTAAGGATAGGTCATAATATCGTACTCCAGCAAAACCGTTTTAAGCCAGAAAAATGTATGTCCATTCAGGGCATTTGGACTGTATTGCTATTGGCTTGTGGTGTCTGTATTCTGTCTTTTTTTTTTTTTTTTTAAGCCATCCTAAAACTTCTGCGGTTTTCTCTCTAGCGTACCATCTATACTGCGCAGCAACAGATTCCGAAGAGATGCAAGAGCTTTGGAAGAAGATGAAGAGCTATGGTTCAATGAAGACGAGGAGGAAGAAGGCGAAGCCGTCGTGCCTCCTATTGAAAAGTCTAAAGCAGAAGACGACTTTCCTGACAGTTATGAGAAATTTATGGAAACTAAGAAAGGTATAAATGTGGTTTAGTGGGCGACATCTTTTTCGGTGTACAGTGAAAGCTATACATTATTCTAATACACATTTATAGATCAGTTCTTCATGGGAAACGTCATTGATTCCTTCTTTGGGAAAAAAAAATGATCCTGTCACGCAGGACTTGGTACAAGTATGGTTCAGTTATGAGAGCTCTGTCTTGTATTAAGCCGCCCGCTGTGTGTCCATCATGAGACCAGGATAGATATTTTTTTTGTTATTATTATTTTTTCCCTTAAGGGAGAATACCTCCATAATATTAGGGTACTTCTCGCAGCGCAGCCCCCGTCCTGAACTTCCAGCACTGCCAGGGTCGCATAGCATTGTATTGATTTATGATGCTATGTAACCCTTAGGCCCCTTTCACACGGGCGAGAATTCCGCACGGCTGCCATGCTGGAGGTGAACCCGCACTGAATCCGGACCCATTCACTTTAATGGGGCTGTTCAGATGAGCAGTGATTTTTCACGTATCACTTGTGCGTTGCGTGAAAATCGCAGCATATTCTGTGTTTTTCACGAAATGCAGGCCCCATAGAAATGAATGGGGATGCGTGAAAATGGCAAGCAAGTGCGGATGCAATGCGATTTTCACGCATGGCTGCTAAGGAGACGAGAGATGAGTTACCAGGGACCCCATTTACTTTATTATTTTCCATTATAACATGGTTATAATGGAAAATGGCATTCTTAAATTCAGAATGCTAAGTAAAATGTCCATTGTGGGGATAAAAAATAAAATAAAAATGTAACTCCCTCATCCACTTGATCGCGCAGTCTGGCTCGTCTTCTTTCTTTCTTCTTCTTGCAGGACCTGGCTGGAAATGGACCTTCGGTGACGTCATCGCGCTCACCACGTAGTGAAGCGCGGTGACTTCTGCACAGGTCCTGCTGAATGAAGATAGAAGGTCCTTTTCCAGCCAGGTCCTGCAAGAAGAAAAGAAGACTAGCTCGGCTGCGCAATCATGTGGAAGAGGTGAGTTACATATTTTTAATTTTTACCCCTCGATGGACCTTAATGCTGCTATTTTCCATTCTAATCATGTTATAATGGAAAATGATAAAATCTACAGAACACCGATCCCAAACTTAAGTGAAGTTCGTGTTTGGGTACCACAGTTTTTTTTTTTTTTTGTTTTTTTATCATCACGTGCGTGCAAAACGCATTGCATCCGCGCGATAAAAACTGAACATCAGACCGCAATCGCAGTCAAAACTGACTGCAATTGCGTACCTACTCCCACGATTTTCCCTGATCGCAGACTCAACGCATCCGGACACGCTAGTCTGCAAGGGGCCTTACAGTTCTGAAATGTTATGGGAAACACTGACATAATGCTGTCAGTGTTGTCCAATACATTTCAGAGCGTGACACTCTCTCATCTGAAACCAGCCTAAGGTGGATGTACTCTGAGGTTGCACAGAGCTGTAATGGCCATTTGCATGTGCCCTTAAACAGAATCCCTTTCCACAAAGCAGTCTGCTCAGCTGTTGATCCCCCTTTTCCTACATATATAGTAGCAAATGCACACAGGCTCCATTTATGCACTTATGTTCATAACCAATTTTTTATTTTTTTATTTTTAATAAAAAGCTAAAGAAAGTGAAGACAAGGAGAATCTTCCAAAGAGGACTTCAGTGGGGGGATTCAAGTTCACCTTTTCTCACTCTGCCAGTTCAGCTAACGGAGCAAATAGTGCAAACAGCAAATCTGTGGCAGCTCAGACCCCACCAGCAGGATCGAACGGGTCATCCTCCAAAAATACAACTTTATCTGCGACAGTTGCGTCCGCAAAGGTGAGGCAATACCATGTACTGAAAAAATCCGGATGCGATTAACTTTCAGCCTGAATCTTGACCCATTCATTTCAGTTGGGTATGTGTCGTTTTTCACGCATCCTTTTGAGTGCAGGAGGAATGACGGCATGTTATGTGTTTTTCACGCCGCACTGACCCCACAGAAATTAATGGGACTTGGATGAAAAAACGGAAGGCATCTGGTTTTTCACTGATCATTGCTATGAGATGTTGAATGTTATTCTTCACACGTGAAAAACACCTAAAAAACTGATTGCATTCACAGAAAAAAAAAAATGATTCAACTTTCGGGCAAAACAATCAGTTTTTCCCTGACTAGACCCTGACACGAGTTGTATCTTATAGTGAATGGGCTAGGCTGTACCCCTGCCGGACCCTGCTAGCGCAAGTGTGAAAGTAGCCTTAGGAGACTGATGGAACTCAAATCAGCAAGATCTCTTAGTAGTAGCGATGCATGTAACGTTATTTTGTCTTGAGTATGATTAAAACTTTAACGCCAGCGTTCTCTTTTCTGCAGCAGGGAAGTCTGATCGGACTGGTGGATTACCCCGATGATGAGGAAGAAGAGGAGGAGGAAGACACCTCGCCCAGAAAAAGACCTAGGCTGGGATCTTAAATTGACAGCCATAAGCTTTGGGTTAACACAGCAACTGATGTCTGAGCATAGTGTGAGTCAGGAAGCTTTCTCCCTTGAATAATGCGGAAGTAGCCAAACTCCACTAGAAGGGTGTAAATGTCAAGATTTCATGGAGGCCCCACAAGCGTTCATGAATTCTTGTAGGGTTTCAGAATGAAGGGTTAGCTATGACACAGAGATGATTGCTTCAGTCCATCTTGTGTTTGGGGAAGGGGACAGAATGGATCACTTAGAAAGACACTTTAACGTTGCAGGGTTGCCCCAAGATGTAACTCAATAAAAAGCAAAACGCTTTTATTTGCACACCGGTAATCTTAATTTTTAATGGTGCTGGCCATAGTGTTTTAATAATTGCCTATTTTATAAAAAAAAAAAGAGAGAGAAATGGAAGGGAATGAATTCTGATCTAACTTTGGGGACCATTCTTTGTAAATTTAATTCCCATCTTTGGTAGTAGGAATGGGAGGGGGATGGGTGACACATCGTAGTGCATGTTAACTTTAAAAACGAAAAAATGAAAAAAAAAATGAATGAGAACCTTTCAGTGTGTATTTTATTCAAATCTGAAGTCAGAATGAACAGATGTCATAAGTAGCCCGTCCTGCGTACTGCACTTCCAGAAATACTGATGCCAAGGATCAGTAGCTTCCAAAACCTAGTCTGGAAACTGCCCGTTGACCTCCTTACCAGTGCCTCAATCTCTTGCAGTGTTACTATTTTTGTGTTAATTATATGAACGGTGTGTTTAGTTTTTTTAGTTTTTTTTTCTCCCCATTTTTTTTTCTTCTTTAGCATTCGACGTCCTTGGTTTTTAACGCTATTATCGGTTTTAGTCCATATAAATTAAATATCCCAATTTTTTTAAAGTGCTAAAACACCATCATGGCTATACAAGAAACGATATACCAAAGGGGTTAACACCGCAAGCAATGAATTAATATCAGCCATTTGTTTCATAGTCGGGGAAGCCTGCCGTTACACATTTTATACATAGCAATTCAGAGCACATTCCGTGGATGGAAGTGAATTGCAGCTGATGCGCCGTCACCGGTCTACTTGTAGGATACAACCTGGTTTGATTTTTATTTTTTAAAGTAGCACCTGAACCTGTAAATATTTTACTAGTTTCCGCCCTGTTCATATATGATCTGAGATCATGCAGAAGAAAAGTGTTCCCTCCTTCACGTCAACTTACTGTCCAGAGACGCACAGAGCTGCTGCGGTCCTCTGACAGTCGCCCTCATAACAGGTTCTCGATCCGTTCCTCCTGATAATAGTTGAAGCAGTTTCCCAAGTTTTGGAGATTTTGTAGTTTAATTATAATTTTAGTTATTATTTGGAAAGATGGGCCGTCTGTGTAGATATGAAGTATAGTTCTTTTTTTTTTTTTTCTTTTTTTCTTTTTTTTCCATAAAAATACAGAAGTTTATTTTGTATTAAATACCACTGTACTTGTTTTACACCATTTGTATACATGTGGTGATATTAATGCTGAACTGTAAAATTCAGGAATTAAAATGTGACCGACCCTGTAATTACATATCTTTTGCTTGATTTTATTTTTGTGTACCATATATAGTCACTGGGAATCTGTCCACTCTCTATATACTGGACAAGCTGCTCTGTGCGGGGCTTGTGTTTAATCACTTTCCATTAGGATCCATCATATCGCCAATCAACCATAACATTAAAACCACCTGTCTAATAAAAGGTAAAAAGAACGCCTGGAAGACTTGGTGCCATTGAGCTGAAATTGACGACTGCTAGTGCTGCTTGGTCAATGACTATACCACCAAGGTGGCGCCCCCTTTATTTTGGGTTCTGCAGCAGGGTGTATGTTGAGGCAGGGTCACATTAATACTGGGTGGCATCTCATTTTGCTGCGATATAGGCTACCACTCTGACATGGTACCGGTCATACAGATGCTGGATATCCTCCTGTGGTCATCTTTCAGCTTGGACTTGTAGTTCAGGGGGTTGAGGGCTGCTGTCCATTGGAGATCCATCGCTCTCAATGGGGAAGAGATCTGGTCATCATGCTGGCCAGGCGAGCTGCTGGATACCCTGGCACCTAGTAACAAGGCAGAACCCTATTGTTTGCCATTCATGCCTCTCGCCACATACCAGGCAGGCAGGATGAGCTGTAGTTCTGCTTCAAGTAGACTTTCTTTTGGTCTGGGCAGTCACAGCATGGCTACTGCAAATCTAATTTGTAATGCCATGGCTGTCCTTTGAGATGCAGCAGCTCTGCTTATATGGAGATCTTGCCGTGCATTTGTCTGTCTTGACTACCCAGAACCCTCTCTACGTACACAAGTGTCCTTCTGATCACTTTCAACACCACCAACTTTTTATCCAACTCTTTGTGAGATTTGATGGATGGACTGTTCAGCTTCTCTAAGTCCCACTGTTTTGGCCCTTTTCAAAGTCCATTAATTGCACAAATGGTGCACACCTTCATCTAGCAGGTAGGGTTGCACCAGGAATGGAAGTATCGATACTTTGATGCCTAGATAGATACTGAGTGATTGTTTCGCTACTAAGCTGCACTAGAGAACATGGCGCGCAGCACACACTATGGTCTCGTCAGCGGCCACACGTGGAGAAGGAAGGAGCGTCCCTCTCTTCCCACAGTGACACAGCTGCCACCAAGGAAAATGTGGGGCCTATAGTGATTGCTCAGTTACCGAGTTGGCTCTGGTCTGACAGCCAAATGATAGAGAACCCCCCTCCTGAGCTCCAAAGGAAGGAAGAGAGGAGCAGAAGAGAGCGACTGTTAAATAGGGAGCCAAAATAGCAGGCTCTACTTGCAAAGCTGACCGAAAGGATCTAACCCGCAATCGGCATAGAGGAACATTGGGGTTAATGAACTCTGCAATGCCTTTCATGTGAAGTAAATGATGGGGGTCACTTATTAATGTAAGGCACATGGCGTTATTACTTTTGAACCTCCATGTGCCTCACAATATTAAAGCCCTCCCACAATCAAGTACCTCCCAACACAATGGGGTTAATGTGAGGCACACGAGGAGGTTATTTACCATCAGTATGAGGGACATGGAGGCACAAATTGATAAAACCTTGTGCCTCACATTAATGGTAAGCAAAAGCCTTCATGTTTCTCATGCATTAACCCATGTTGCCCATTATGTTGGCAAGTATCGATTTGGTGTCTTGCAGCGTGATTTACTTGGTATTGAAATCAAAGTTCAGATTGTGGTAAAGTGACAACCCCACTAACGGGCATAGTGAACACTGCAACAAAACCCAACACTGATGCCAGTTTGTGGAACATCTAAGTAAAGTTCGGATCTTGGAACTTTTCTCACTACATGTAACCCCCTCCAGCATTGCCATATTGTAAAATAGGCTTTTTTTTTTTTATCTTAAAGGGATTGTCTCACTTCAGTAAATGGCATTTATCATGTAGACCAGGCATGCTCAACCTGCGGCCCTTCAGCTGTTGCAAAACTACAACTCCCATCATTCCCTGACAGCCTACAACTATCACCCTACAGAAGGGCATCGTGGGAGTTGTAGTTTTACAACAGCTGGAGGGCCGCAGGTTGAGCGTGCCTGATGTAGACAAATTTTAATACGAGGCTAATGCATTGTGATTGTCCATATTGCCTCCTTTAGGCTACATTCACACTCGCGTTTGGTGCGGATCCGTCATGGATCTGCACAGACGGATCCATTCAGATAATACAAATGTCTGCATCCGTTCAGAACGGATCCGTTTGTATTATCTTTAACATAGCCAAGACGGATTCGTCTTGAACACCATTGAAAGTCAATGGAGGACGGATCCGGTTTCTATTGTGTCATAGAAAACGGATCCGTCCCCATTGACTTACATTGTGTGTCAGAAACTGAGCGTTTGGCTCAGTTTTATCAGACGGACACCAAAACGCTGCAAGCAGAATGGAGACGGAACGGAGGCAAACTGATGGATTCTGAGCGGATCCTTTTCCATTCAGAATGCATTAGGGCAAAACTGATCCGTTTTGGACCGCTTCTGAGAGCCTATTTTTTATTTTTTTGTGCAGAGTTGATACGGTTTTGCTGCAGATCTCGCCCTTCATTGGAAAAGGGTGAGATCTGCAGCTAAAACTGCAAACATAATTGACATGGTTACGAATTTGGAAATCTGCACGTCGGGTCAATTGTCACACAGATGAAAATCTGCAAAGTGGACATCATCTTATACACTGCTGGTACTGAACTAGGCTGCGGTTTTCCCACATAGAATCCGCGCTGAAAAACTGCACATATTCCCCAAAGTGTGCTGGCGCCCTAAGGGGTTTATCCAGTAAATGACGATGAGCTATCCTTAGGATAGGTCATCATTATCACTTCGTCAGGGGTCTGAGTCTTGGCACCCCCTGCCGATCAGCTGTTTCATGGAGCCGCGTGGCTCGCCGTTGATCTGGTGAGCGAGGCAGCCTGCCAGCAGCTTACCATGCACAACGCTGTACCGGGGGTAGTTATCGGGGAAGCTGCTGCTTTGTGGTCCGAGTCAACAGTTTTAACAATATTCTACAAAGACCTTATATACAGTGTCACTGGAGCGGCTGCTGGGCCTCGTCTGACTTGCCACAGGAGTGAGAGTTACGAAGAAGCTACTGGGAGTAAAGGGGTCCATTCAAAAATTTGCTGTGGGGCCCAGTAATTTCTGGTTACGCCACTGGCACAGTACATTGTATAGCGGTTGTGCTTGGTATTACAGATCAGACCCATTGACTTAAATGGGGCTGAGCTGCAACCAGGCCATGTGACCAATGTATGGTGATGTCACTGGCCTAGAAAGAGGCCATGGTGCTCACTGAGCCACAGGTAATTGCCGGGGGCCCTGGGAGTCAGACCCCTGTCGATCTGATATTATCAATCTTTTTGGTGTTTTTTTTTAAGCAAGAAAGGCTGCATCCAGATGTTACATGTTGGCCAATAGGAACTTATAAAAAAACTACCCTTTTTTTTTTTTTTTTTTTTTCCCTGTGGTGCCTGACATTTTTTTTTAAACTCCAAATGCTCTGAATGTGGTGTTTTTTCAGACATCTTCCAATAGACTTCTCTATGGGGAAAAAAAAGTATGAAAGAAGACACATGTAACTGAGTGACTAACACACTCCTTAAGGTCATGGTGTATTTTACAAGCCCAAAAAAACAACCATGGCGTGGCTGCACCCTCAAGATGGAAATCCAGTATGGAAAAAGATGTTGGTGGTTCCCAGCCAGTTGCGTGTAAGATTAGGTGCAAGTATAAGAGCTGATTCACACTACGGCGTGTCAGCCCCATCTCCCAGACCGACTATGGCTCCTCTGACCCAAACTGACTGCATCATAGTGATTTATGATCGTGGCTCTACCGTGATAGAAAATGCAAAGCAATATGCTTTGAAATTGAAATGCCCCACAGAAGAAAGGGGCAGAAACGGGAGTTTTTACAGCACTTATGTATCAGTAAAACAAAAAAAAGTGGGTGAGGTGTGGCTTCCTGCAGCTCCGCAGATTTAGTTTTGGGGACCAGTTCTCACAACTGATTTTGAAAAACATGCTTTAACAAAATCAGCATGGAATCTGATTTTTTTATTTTTTTTTCAGTGTGCAAAATGTGTTTTTTAATGCGTTTTTTTGCACTTTTTTTTTTTTTTTTTTAACCAATGGGTGTTCACTTAAATACACTGCTCAAAAAAATAAAGGGAACACTTAAACAACACAATGTAACTCCAAGTCAATCACACTTCTGTGAAATCAAACTGTCCACAGTGACAATCAATTTCACATGTTGTTGTGCAAATGGGATAGACAACAGGTGGAAATTATAGGCAATTAGCAAGACACCCCCAATAAAGGAGTGGTTCTGCAGGTGGTGACCACAGACCACTTCTCAGTTCCTATGCTTCCTGGCTGATGTTTTGGTCACTTTTGAATGCTGGCGGTGCTTTCACTCTAGTGGTAGCATGAGACGGAGTCTACAACCCACACAAGTGGCTCAGGTAGTGCAGCTTATCCAGGATGGCACATCAATGCGAGCTGTGGCAAGAAGGTTTGCTGTGTCTGTCAGCGTAGTGTCCAGAGCATGGAGGTGCTATCAGGAGACGTGGAGGAGGCCGTAGGAGGGCAACAACCCAGCAGCAGGACCGCTACCTCCGCCTTTGTGCAAGGAGGAACAGGAGGAGCACTGCCAGAACCCTGCAAAATGACCTCCAGCAGGCCACAAATGTGCATGTGTCTGCTCAAACGGTCAGAAACAGACTCCATGAGGGTGATATAAGGGCCCGACGTCCACAGGTGGGAGTTGTGCTTACAGCCCAACACCGTGCAGGATGTTTGGCATTTGCCAGAGAACACAAAGATTGGCAAATTCGCCACTGGCACCCTGTGCTCTTCACAGATGAAAGCAGGTTCACACTGAGCACATGTGACAGAGTCTGGAGATGCCGTGGAGAATGTTCTGCTGCCTGCAACATCCTCCAGCATGACCGGTTTGGCATTGGGTCAGTAATGGTGTGGGGTGGCATTTCTTTGGAGGGCCGCACAGCCCTCCATGTGCTCGCCAAAGGTAACCTGACTGCCATTAGGTACCGAGATGAGATCCTCAGACCCCTTGTGAGACCATATGTTGGTGCGGTTGGCCCTGGGTTCCTCCTAATGCAAGACAATGCTAGACCTCATGTGGCTGGAGTGTATCAGCAGTTCCTGCAAGACGAAGGCATTGATGCTATGGACTGGCCCGCCCGTTCCCCAGACCTGAATCCAATTGAGCACATCTGGGACATCATGTCTCGCTCTATCCACCAACAGACTGTCCAGGAGTTGGCAGATGCTTTAGTCCTGGTCTGGGAGGAGATCCCTCAGGAGACCATCCGCCACCTCATCAGGAGCATGCACAGGCGTTGTAGGGAGGTCATACAGGCACGTGGAGGCCACACACACTACTGAGCCTCATTTTGACTTGTTTTAAGGACATTACATCAAAGTTGGATCAGCCTGTAGTGTGTTTTTCCACTTTAATTTTGAGGGTGACTCCAAATCCAGACCTCCATGGGTTGAAAAATTTGATTTCCATTTTTTTATTTTTGTGTGATTTTGTTGTCAGCACATTCAACTATGTAAAGAACAAAGTATTTCAGAAGAATATTTAATTAATTCAGATCTAGGATGTGTTATTTTTGTGTTCCCTTTATTTTTTTGAGCAGTGTACAAAGCTGAATTTTCAGCTTGAGGTTTTTGAAGCAGATCTATGCAGATTTTGTTGCAGAATTTATCTGCAGCGTTTTCCACTACAGAATCAGTTTGTCGTAGGGTAACATGGTGGAAGTCTTGATGTAGGTGGATTTTCTTGCAAAATTTGTGAAGGCACTCTAATTTATGCCAGAAACTGGCATAAATTACCATATAAGACACACCCCAGATTTAGACAAAAAAATAATTTCTCTGTTACATGTTTTTCTCTTCCAGTCATCAGTATGCCATCTCAGGCCTTAAGCTGTCCCCCACTTGGAAATCCCCGCTCCTACTATTGTTCCGGCTGGAAGGCCTTCCGGAAAGCCTTACTCCTACATGAGGCCCTGGCTTTTGTGGCACTTACCGGGCCACTTTGGGGGAAAGCGAGACCCGTCCTCCGAGCGCAAAATTTTCTCGTCCATACTAGAGATATGCGAATTTCATGTTATGAAATTCGTTCACGCTTCGTTTGGTGGTAAAAGCAGAATTGCGTTATGGATTCCGTTACCACGGACCATAATGCAATTCTATGACTCCCCTTCTTAACGTAAACGGGACGTATCTGTTTTGCAGCCCATAGACTTCTATTATGACGGGATGAATAACGGAGTGCCTCTAAAGGCATTCCGTCATTGAATTGTGTTTATGGTCCATGAGATGCAATTCTGCTTTTACCACCAAACAAAGCGTGAACGAATTTCAAAATATGAAATTCGCTCATCTCTAGTCCTTACATTCTCCTCCTCCAGGAGCCTGCTGAGTTCTGCCCCCACAAAAAATAAATAAAAAAAACAGCCCAGTTAATCCCTGGTGCACTTTAACGCTTCTACAGGTGGCGTATTTGCGACCACCACATGTGGTACCTTCTACCACACTTCCCACCAGCCACAGGTGAAGTAATTGCACTACACAGGATACTATACATCCTGTTGCATTACCCCCTTCCACAGGTGGAGTAATTGTACTACCACTGTATACCGTATATCCTATCACATTAACCCCATTCACAAGTGGAGTAATTGGACTAACACTGGATACTGTACATCCTGTTGCAGTATGGCCCCCTTCTCAGTTGCAGTATTTGCATTCAGCCTGAAGGTGGCGATGGCAACTGTTACTTCCTCACATTACATATTTGCACTGGACGCTGGATCTGTAGTTTCTACCACATTGCCTTCTACTGCATGATGAGTATCAGCCTTGGCATTGTATGCTGTAGCTGCTCCAACAGGTGTTGTCTTTATGCTGGCACTTGGTGCCGTAGCTGACAAGTCCATTTATTGCTGATGACTTGATGGTCATCTGCATTACTTCCATCAACAGGCCAGGTATTTGCAATAGCATGGGATGCTGTAGCTGATGATTGCCTCACTTCTGGTGTGCGCTAGTTGGGGTCTTCAGCTGGCAGCAGGGGTGGATTGACCATAGACCCTGCAGGGAAATTTCCCAGTGGGCCACCAAAGCTCTCCTAATGGCAGCAGGCAGGGGCGTTGCTAGGGTCTGAAGACATCCGGGGCACGAGCCCCCGTAAAACCACTCCCCCACCCCATGAAGCTATGCCCTCATCGCCACCGGGGGAGGGGGCCTTCACAGTAGTTAATTAACCCTTTTCAACAGTCCCCCCTTCAGTGAATAGGGGACTGCTGAAAGGGGTTAATAACTACAGTGAAGGGCCTAGCCGTCTGGGCAACCCCACAGATCATCCTAATTTAAAATTACGCAAACCCCCCAACTACACTGCTCAAAAAAATAAAGGGAACACTTAAACAACACAATGTAACTCCAAGTCAATCACACTTCTGTGAAATCAAACTGTCCACTTAGGAAGCAACACTGAGTGACAATCAATTTCACATGCTGTTGTGCAAATGGGATAGACAACAGGTGGAAATTATAGGCAATTAGCAAGACACCCCCAATAAAGGAGTGGTTCTGCAGGTGGTGACCACAGACCACTTCTCAGTTCCTATGCTTCCTGGCTGATGTTTTGGTCACTTTTGAATGCTGGCGGTGCTTTCACTCTAGTGGTAGCATGAGACGGAGTCTACAATCCACACAAGTGGCTCAGGTAGTGCAGCTTATCCAGGATGGCACATCAATGTGAGCTGTGGCAAGAAGGTTTGCTGTGTCTGTCAGCGTAGTGTCCAGAACATGGAGGCGCTACCAGGAGACGTGTAGGAGGGCAACAACCCAGCAGCAGGACCGCTATCTGCCTTTGTGCAAGGAGGAACAGGAGGAGCACTGCCAGAGCCCTGCAAAATGACCTCCAGCATGCCACAAATGTGCATGTGTCTGCTCAAACGGTCAGAAACAGACTCCATGAGGGTGATATGAGGGCCCGACGTCCACAGGTGGGGGTTGTGCTTACAGCCCAACACCGTGCAGGACGTTTGGCATTTGCCAGAGAACACCAAGATTGGCAAATTCGCCACTGGCGCCCTGTGCTCTTCACAGATGAAAGCAGGTTCACACTGAGCACATGTGACAGACGTGACAGAGTCTTGAGACCTCCAGCATGACCGGTTTGGCATTGGGTCAGTAATGGTGTGGGGTGGCATTTCTTTGGAGGGCCGGACAGCCCTCCATGTGCTCGCCAGAGGTAGCCTGACTGCCATTAGGTACCGAGATGAGATCCTCAGACCCCTTGTGAGACCATATGCTGGTGCGGTTGGCCCTGGGTTCCTCCTAATGCAAGACCATGCTAGACCTCATGTGGCTGGAGTGTGTCAGCAGTTCCTGCAAGACGAAGGCATTGATGCTATGGACTGGCCCGCCCGTTCCCCAGACCTGAATCCAATTGAGCACATCTGGGACATCATGTCTCGCTCTATCCACCAACGTCACGTTGCACCACAGACTGTCCAGGAGTTGGCAGATGCTTTAGTCCAGGTCTGGGAGGAGATCCTCAGGAGACCGTCCGCCACCTCATCAGGAGCATGCACAGGCGTTGTAGAGAGGTCATACAGGCACGTGGAGGCTACACACACTACTGAGCCTCATTTTGACTTGTTTTAAGGACATTACATCAAAGTTGGATCAGCCTATAGTGTGTTTTTCCACTTTAATTTTGAGTGTAACTCCAAATCCAGACCTCCATGGGTTGAAAAATTTTATTTCCATTTTTTTCTTTTTATGTGATTTTGTTGTCAGCACATTCAACTATGTAAAGAACAAAGTATTTCAGAAGAATATTTAATTAATTCAGATCTAGGATGTGTTATTTTTGTGTTCCCTTTATTTTTTTGAGCAGTGTATAAACTAATCACAGATTGTGCTGCTGGGATGCCAGAATCAGTTGTAGTCTGTGAAGGAACCCATCAACAAGCGTAGGAAGTTGGAACCCATCAACCCCCCTTGTACTTGTTCCGCTACTTGCAGGCTGCGCGGGCATGAGTTCAGAACTTCAGTCACTTCGGTTTGCAATTCTATTCTGCGGCGCGTGATCCCACGAGACACGTAACCGCTCGCGGGATCACGCGCCGCAAAACAGAATTGCGGACCGAAGTGACTGAAGTTCTGAACTCATGCCCGCGCAGCCTGCAAGTAGCGGAACAAGTACAAGGGGGGTTGGGGGATGATCTGTGGGATTGCCCAGATGGATAGGAATAGCCTAATAAAAATCCCACCAGCATAAACATTCGGGGCTCCAGCCCCGAATATTTTGACTTAACGACGCCCCTGGCAGCAGGCCAGGTACATAATGATCTGATGTTCAGTTGCCCTCCTGAACTTAACTGTATTACTGTCCTTAGAACAGTTACGGTGATACAGTTGGATAATGCAGCGAGGGCGGCAGTATTTTGTGCTGCACTGTTGTATTTGATTATACTGGGGCGGTACTTTGTGCTGCACTATGGTATTGCAGGGCCTGTCTACTTCTGTAGTCCCTGCCTACTTATGTTGCCCTGTCTTCTATCAATTTAGTCCCGCCTAAAACATGGGACCACTTAGTTTTTTCCCAGGGCCACTCCGCCCCTGGCATTATTCCCTTCACAAGTGTGACACTGGCGCTAACAATTTATGCAGTGACATCTCAGCATTGCCCCATTTTAGGAGATTGTGTATTTGCAATGATGTCCTGTTGTAGCGGCCATACCTATTCAGTTCACATTGTGTGAGTCACCTACATTACTTCCCCTCACTGGATGGAGCGGCTGTACTGTGGACACGAATAGCTGATTCCCTCTCTACTTTTCTCCGTCCATTAGGCGAGTAGTTGCACTCCCGCCCCGTTACTGTTTCTGTCTACTTGGCCAGTATCCATGTCCATTGGGTTAGCGTATTATTCCTGTGGAGTGCCTGTACTGATGCTAATTTTTTCTGGTACTTTAGTGGCAATAGACATCCAAATCACACTCCCCTACTGGCGCCAATCTCTGGTCACTGTCGATCCACTTTGTGCATTCCTCTGATAACCACATTTTCACCTTCAGATGGAGTTGCTACGCTATGGTGGTAGATAGTCTATGACAGGGATGCCCAACCTGCGGCCCTCCAGCTGTTACAAAACTACAACTCCCAGCATGCCCGGACAGTCAAAAGCTATCAGCCTACAGCAGGGCATGATGGGAGTTGTAGTTTTACGCTGGAGGGCCGCAGGTTGAGCATCTCTGGTCTATGACAAGTCTACAGACTTCTGATGTTTCAAGTGTCGGCATCGCTTCTACCTACTGCTAAGGTATTATTTTAGTATTTTTTTTTTTATCCACATCTTCTGAAGTCTCCCAAACCGTTTTGTCTTTGTTTAACCACTTCAGCCCCCCCCCTAGCTTAAACCCCCTTAATGACCAGACCACTTTTTACAATTCTGCACTACACTACTTTCACGGTTTATTGCTCGGTCATACAACTTACCACCCAAATGAATTTTACCTCCTTTTCTTCTCACTAATAGAGCTTTCATTTGGTGGTATTTCATTGCTGCTGACATTTTTACTTTTTTTGTTATTAATCGAAATTTAACAATTTTTTTTCCAAAAAATGACATTTTTCACTTTCAGTTGTAATTTTTTTTTTTTTTAAATACATTTCTATATTAATTTTTCTCTAAATTTATTGTTCTACATGTCTTTGATTTTAAAAAAATGCTTGGGTAAAAGTTATAGCGTTTACAAACTATGGTACAAAAATGTGAATTTCCACATTTTGAAGCAACTCTGACTTTCTGAGCACCTGTCATGTTTCCTGAGGTTCTACAATGGCCAGACAGTACAAACACCCCACAAATGACCCCATTTCAGAAAGTAGACACCCTAAGGCAGGGATCAGCAACCTTCGGCACTCCAGCTGTTGTGAAACTACAACTCCCAGCATGCAAACTTACTCGGCTGTTCTTATAACTCCCACAGAAGTGAAAGGAGGATTCTGGGAGTTGTAGTTTCAGAACAGCTGGAGTGCCGGAGGTTGCTGATCCCTGCCCTAAGGTATTCACTAATGGGCATAGTGAGTTCATAGAACTTTTTCTTTTTTGTCACAAGTTATCGGAAAATTATGATTTTTTTTTTTTTTTTTTCTTACAAAGTCTCATATTCCACTAACTTGTGACAAAAAATAAAAACTTCCATGAACTCACTATGCCCATCACAAAATACCTTGGGGTGTCTTCTTTCCAAAATGGGGTCACTTGTTGGGTAGTTATTCTGCCCTGGCATTTTAGGGGCCCTAATGTGTGAGAAGAAGTCTGGAATCCAAATGTGTAAAAAATGCCCTGTAAAATCCTAAAAGTACTCATTGGAATTTGGGCCCCTTTGCCCACCTAGGCTGCAAAAAAGTGTCACACATGTGGTATCGCTGTACTCAGGAGAAGTAGGGCAATGTGTTTTGGGGTGTCTTTCTACATATACCCATGATGGGTGAGAGAAATATATCTCTCTAAAAGTCAACTTTTCCCATTTTTTTTATACAAAGTTGTCATTATAGAGAGATATTTCTCTCACCCAGCATGGGTATATGTAAAAAGATACCCCAAAACACATTGCCCAACTTCTCCTGAGTACAGCGTTACCACATGTGTGACACTTTTTTGCAGCCTAGGTGCGCATAGGGGCCCAAATTCCAATGAGTATCTTTTAGGAGGGCATTTGGATTCCAGACTTCTTCTCACGCTTTAGGGCCCCTAAAATGCCAGGGCAGTATAAATACCCCACATGTGACCCCATTTTGGAAAGAAGACACCCCAAGGTATTCCATGAGGGGCATGGCGAGTTCATAGAAGTTTTTTTTTTTTGGCACAAGTTAGCGGAAATTTTTTATTTTTTTTTCTCACAAAGTCTCCCTTTCCGCTAACTTGTGACAAAAAATAAAATTTTACATGAACTCGCCATGTCCCTCACAAAATACCTTGAGGTGTCTTCTTTCCAAAATGGGGTCACATGTGGGGTATTTATACTGCCCTGGCATTCTAGGGGCCCTAAAGCGTGAGAAGAAGTCTGGAATATAAATGTCTAAAAATTTTTACGCATTTGGATTCCGTGAGGGGTATGGTGAGTTCATGTGAGATTTTATTTTTTGTCACAAGTCAGTGGAATATGTGCTAACTTGTGCCAAAAAAAATGTCTGAATGGAGCCTTACAGGGGGGTGATCAATGACAGGGGGGTGATCAGGGAGTCTATATGGGGTGATCACCCCCCTGTCATTGATCACCCCCCTGTAAGGCTCCATTCAGAGGTCCGTATGTGTTTTGCGGATCCACGGATCCATGGATCGGATCCGCAAAACACATACGGACCTCTGAATGGAGCCTTACAGGGGGGTGATCAGGGAGTCTATATGGGGTGATCACCCCCCTGTAAGGCTCCATTCAGAGGTCCGTATGTGTTTTGCGGATCCACGGATCGGATCCGCAAAACACATACGGACGTCTGAATGGATCCTTACAGGGGGGTGATCAGTGACAGGGGGGTGATCAAGGAGTCTATATGGGGTGATCACCCCCCTGTAAGGCTCCATTCAGAGGTCCGTATGTGTTTTGCGGATCCATGGATCGGATCCGCAAAACACATACGGACCTCTGAATGGAGCCTTACAGGGGGGTGATCAATGACAGGGGGGTGATCAGGGAGTCTATATGGGGTGATCACCCCCCTGTAAGGCTCCATTCAGAGGTCCGTATGTGTTTTGCGGATCCACGGATCGGATCCGCAAAACACATACGGACGTCTGAATGGAGCCTTACAGGGGGGTGATCAGTGACAGGGGGGTGATCAGGGGTTAATAAGTGACAGGAGGGGGGGGTGTAGTGTAGTGGTGCTTGGTGCTACTTATCACAGAGCTGCCTGTGTCCTCTGGTGGTCGATCCAAGCAAAAGGGACCACCAGAGGACCAGGTAGCAGGTATATTAGACGCTGTTATCAAAAGCGTCTAATATACCTGTTAGGGGTTAAAAAAAATCGCATCTACAGCCTGCCAGCGAACAATCGCCGCTGGCACGCTGTAGATCAGCTAGTTTACCTCCGGTGCCTGTGTGCGCGCGTTCACAGGAAATCTCGCATCTCGCGAGAGGACGCGCCAGCGCGTCCACCCAGAATAACAGGGCCGACGCAATCCTGCGTACGGCGGTCCTGTAGTGGTTAACTGGGCTATCCTCTTTCTGCCCATATTCTACGCGCTCTCTCTCTCTCTGGTTGGCCTTCCTGTTAGGGTACTTTCACACTTGCGGCAGGACGGATCCGACATGCTGTTCACCATGTCGGATACGTCCTTCCACTAGTTCGCCGGACCGCCGCTCCGTCCCCATTGACTATTATGGGGGCGGAGCTCCGGCGCAGCACGGCGAAAGGCCGCCGGACTAAAAGTCCTGCATGTCCGACTTTTTAGTCCGGCGGCTTTCGCCGTGCACCGCCGTGCTGCGCCGGGGCTCCGCCCACATCCCCATTATAGTTAATGGGGACGGAGCGGTGATCCGGCGGCACAGAGAAATAGCGGAAGGACGGATCCGACATGGTGAACAGCATGTCGGATCCGTCCTGCCGCAAGTGTGAAAGTAGCCTTACATGCTCTTCTTGTCCTAGTCAGGGTTTCCTGTGCATCCTTTACCCGCATTTCCGTGCGGGACCTTATTACCAGCCTTCTTCTGGTCTTTAGAACATCCCATGGTCTTTTGTGTCCCCCCAATGATATGAGCGAGAAAATAGTTTTTTTTTTTTTTTGTGCTTACCTGTATAATTCAATTTCTCATTGGGGGGACACAACTCCCACCCAGTAAGTACAATTGCTAGTTCTTCCTGATTGCTCCTACATGTTCTTCGTTAAGACCCATCTCCAGCACTCTTTCTTAGGCCTCTTGCACACAGAAATGCGGAACAGAAGCACGTCTCGGAACCCCACGGAAGCACTATGGAGTGCAGACAGATCACGGACCCATTCAAGTTGAATGGGTCTCGATCCATCCTGGCCACCGCCTGTGCATTGGGGACTGCAAATTGCAGTCCCCAATGCACGGAACGGAAGCACAATGTTCATGTGCAAGAGGCCTCACTATTGCTTTCTGTTGTCTTCTCCTGGCTGCTCCTACTGCTTTTGCACAAACTGATTAGCTCAGTGTCTGCAGGAGGGGTATAGCTGAGAGGAGATAACACTTTTCAGGTTAGTGTTTCCTCCTAGTTGTAGCAGCTATACCCATGGCCTTCTGCGTCTCCGAATTCAGTGAGAAAATGATTTTTACAGGTAAGCACAAAAAATCCTATTTTGTGGGGTTTTTATGTTGTAAAACATTTTTGAAAAAAACATTTTACATTTTTTGTCCCCTTAGGGGACTTGAACATGCATGTACTCACTTGCATGTAAACTACACTACAATACTGGCATCCTATTACACCCTGCTAGAGTCTGGGTGTAATGAGTCCTAACATGGCAGGTGTAGTGGGGCCTTCATAAGGCCACCAGCTGCTAGGAGAATCGCTCAGTACTTAGTGACGCAGTCATGGGTGTGGGACAGAGGGAGTACTCCTCCCTTCCCTCAAACTCCTCAGATGCCATAGAAACATAGAATGTGTCGGCAAATAAGAACCATTCGGCCCATCTAGTCTTTCCAATATACTGAATACTATGGCCCTATCTTATATGAAGGATGGCCTTATGCCTATCCCATGCATGCTTAAACTCCTTCACTGTATTTGCAGCTACCACTTCTGCAGGAAGGCTATTCCATGCATCCACTACTCTCGCAGTAAAGTAATACTTCCTGATATTACTTTTAAACCTTTGCCCCTCTAATTTAAAACTATGTCCTCTTGTAGCAGTTTTTCTTCTTTTAAATATTCTCTCCTCTTTTACCTTGTTGATTCCCTTTATGTATTTAAAAGTTTCTATCATATCCCCTCTGTCTCGTCTTTCTTCCAAGCTATACATGTTAAGGTCCTTTAATCTTTCCTGGTAAGTTTTGTCCTGCAATCCATGTACTAGTTTAGTAGCTCTTCTCTGAACTCTCTCCAAAGTATCAATATCCTTCTGGAGATATGGCCTCCAGTACTGCGCACAATACTCCAAATGAGGTCTCACTAGTGCTCTATAGAGCGGCATGAGCACCTCCCTCTTTCTACTGGTAATGCCTCTCCCTATACACCCAAGCATTCTGCTAGTATTTCCTGCTGCTCTATGACATTGTCTGCCTACCTTTAAGTCTTCTAAAATAATGACCCCTAAATCCCTTTCCTCAGATACTGAGGTTAGGACTGTATCACTGATTTTATATTCTGCTCTTGGGTTTTTACGCCCCAGGTGAATTATCTTGCACTTATCAACATTAAATTTTAGTTGCCAGATTTTTGACCATTCTTCTAGTTTTCCTAAATCCTTTTCCATTTGGTGTATCCCTCCATGAACAACAACCCTGTTACAAATCTTTGTGTCATCAGCAAAAAGACACACCAGAGTGTTTATTAACCATGGTATATGAGCAGTTGAATGTCCGGGATCAGATTTATCTCAAATCCTGGCTGCTGCAGGCTAGTGTCAGCTGTATAAAACAGCCTGCACCCACTGCATATGGAACAGCCTTAGTCTCAAAATATCTGCAACTGAAAATTTATATTCATCTGAATGGGGCCGATTTGACGGCAAGCATATGGATTTCTGCAATACGGATGAATGTGACAGTCAACAGAAATTTCTGCAATAAATGTGCCATGTGTGAATTGTATCCTTAGGGGGTGGGGGGGGGGGGGGGGTTCGACTAGGGATGTGTGCCAGTCGTCGTGGCGAATTCAGGCCACGAGAATGACGGGTAGACCTTTGGACTTGATTTTTCAGAGAAGACGGAAAAGAGGTGGGAACACGTAGGGAAACGTGAACTGACTCCATGGAATCACGAGGGAGTCGTACGCCAGGGTCAGGGGATCCTTGGACTGCGCAACGAAGTTCTCAACCTTGCGGTTGAAGCTGGAAGCCATGAGATCCATGTCCGGCCAACCCGTCCGCTAGCACATCGCTAGAAAAACCTGGGGTTGAAGAGCCCATTCGCCAGGATAGACGTTCCCGGCTGAGAAAGTCAGCGATCCAGATGTCGACACTGGGAATGTAAAGTGCCGAAATATGGCTCTCTGCCCAGCTGAGAATCGGCGCTGTTTCTGCCATGGCTGCAGGTGCTGCCCTGGTGGTTGAGGTACCCAACAGCCGTGGAATTGTCGGACTGAACCCAAACCGGACATCCCCAGAGGTGTTCGGTCCAATGAAGCAGAGAGAGATGAATCGCCCTCAATTCCAGAATGTTTATGGGAAGGGAGCGTTCCTTACGTGACCAAGTGCCTTAAACAGATATTTTGCAACACTCCCATCCCCAGCGGCTGGCGTCCAGCGGAAGGGAAGGAAAGAACGGCCCGACGTCAGCATCGGGGAAACCAACCACCACCTGAGGGCACGGCGGGTCGGGGCAGGGAGACATAGAGCCAATCCAGGGAAGCTGGGAATCGGGCCCAATTGGTTAGAATGGCTCGCTGAAGAGTCCTGGAATGGAACTGAGCATAGGGCACTGCTTCGAACCCAGAACCCCCATGCAGTGGCAAATGGGAAGAGGACGGGGGCGCAACAAGGGAAGAATCTGAAGACGGAGAGTGTACAGCTTCTCTGGGGGCAAGAATACCTTGGCCCGATAGGTGTTGAATAACATGCCCAGAAACGTTAGCCGCTGAGATGGGTAAAGACATGACTTTGGCCAGTTCAGAATCCATCTGAAGCGTTCCAGGGGGTCCAGGACGATGCACAGGCTGTTTGCCAAAAAGTCTGCTGCCGGTAAAGGGGAGGGCCGTTAAGGTCCGCTTTTAAGGCATTATCTGCTGCCCAGCAGGAGAGCCATAGCGTATGGCGAATGGCCACCAAGAGGGCTGAAGAGCAGTCCCTAAGTCTGGCCGCATCCAGAGAGGCTTCACAAACGTAAGAATTGATATGGGAGAGCTGAAGGGCAATATCAGAAAGTTCCTCCGAGGGGTAAACAAAAATTATATACCAGCACACTTGCAAATGGTGGGAGCAGAAGTTTGTATAGATTTGATAACATACGGTTAAACCACGATGCCTTTTGTTTCAGGCCCGTTACCACATACAGTATGTTGTACTCAGAAATTGTTCTATTTTGTCTGTAAATAATGTCCACAACAAAATGTATGTCTTTCGGCTATATTATGCACAACTAGAAGAAGTTTTTTAAGTAAATGTTTGTGGCTAAAATAACTAGAAAACCACAAGCTCCATTACAGTATGCTTTAGATTTATTGCTTGTGTGCATATATAATCTGTCATCAAAAATAAAAATGTAAAAATACATATCTATTAAATAAAACCAGCAAGAATTCATGTATGATTTACATCCATATATGCAGATTATCATTTACACCAGTCATTCACTACAGTAATGTAGGAAAGACTTGTATAAGTTATATTGCATTACAGGGTAACGAACATTTTATTTTTGTTTTGTTTAAGAGGACCTGATTTTATATATATAATTTCTGACAAAAAGAGAGTGGTGGTTGGGCTCTTCTCTCTCACTACATTTTACTCCGGTCTGAGTGAGACACTGTCCCACTGGAAGCTATGGTACAGCGTGGTCTCACGAGAAGTTGCAAGATCTCCCTGCATCAGGAGGCTGTGTGAAGGAGACTGTCACACCAGGGAGAAACTAGTCACATCTCTGTGGCTAGTCACTTCAGATTGACATGTGTGGTGCCAAAAATCTCAGGGGACTTTCTTGAAGAACAGGGGGTGCATATTCATAAATCCGTCCCGTTTCAGTTATGCAGGCGTGGCGGAGCAGTTGCAGAGAAAGCTGAGCCCATTGCTTCTAGAGGCTCATTTGCATATATTAAAACATCATTTTTCTCAGCAATGAGGGCACATATGACCATGGGAACAACAGAGATGCCTTCAGCTGTCAAGCGAACATGCAAGAGGTCAGCCAGTTTTATAGGTACAAATCTACTGACAGATGCTCTTTAAATACACACTTTATGATAAAGACTGGCCAATCACTAACATTAGTGGCGAAAAAGCTTCACCACTATACAAAGTCACACCTAAACTTCTGCTACAGTCACAGATTTTGCAGGTGGTTTTTAATGCTGCACATTGACCCATTCACTACAATGTAATAACTGGCCAGCAAGTACCAACGGTCTTAACACTAAGCAGGATATGAATTTGGATCCATACAAACTTGACAGGTGGAAGAGTTGTCATAGGGAGAGCGACTGTGGGGAACTGCAAGCAAATTCCAACTCTGTGGTTGAGTAATGATGAGATTGTTTTAGCAGACAAACTAATGCTAACGTTACTTTCAAGAGGAAATCACGTCCATTAACTCCTATTAAGTGCACTTCCATGTTTTGGCAACATTTGTCTATTCCAGGGATGCCCAACCTGCGGCCCTCCAGCTGTTGCAAAACTATAATGCCCAGACAGCCTACAGCAGGGCATGGTGGAAGTTGTAGTTATTAAACAGCTGGAGGGCCGCAGGTTGAGCATCCCTGGTCTATTCCATAGAAAAGAAAATAAGGCATTTTTCATAGTTTATTATTAGCAAAAATGTAATTTTAAAAATATTTTCTCACTGTATATTTAGGACATATCCACAGGCTACATGTCTGATAGGTAGAGGCCTAACAGAGGTCAGGGGACCCATATGTTGGGGTTCATTGAGGACAGGAAAGAGAGGCATCTGGCACTAGGCAGTACAGGAGACCAAATGAAGAGGGGGGCCTTATGGAATGTGGATTCTCCCTGGAGGTGGGGCCCCTACCTATCACACATTAATGGTATGGATAAGCTGTAAATGTCTGCATGTGGAACAGCCTTTAAAAATGTCCGTTTTTTTTCCCTGTCATCATAAGCTCCATTTCTTTCCAAATTAAATGTATTTAGAGGCTAGAACAAAGTATTTTTAAAGGGGTTGTGCCAAGTTTAAAAGTTATCCCTTCATTGGCTGATCGGTGGGTGTCCAAACACTTTGCTATCTCCGGCAGTCTCAGAAAATGAATGGAGCGTCAGCACATGCATAATCAACCTGCCTGCCATTCAATTTCAGGTTCTATGGGGTCCTAGAAGCCTACCAATGAGATATTTATCCCCTATTCTGTGGATAGGGAGTAACTTTTAAACTTGGTACAACACCTTAAGGCTAACAATGTGTATACGGAAAGCTTTGGCAATCTATTGAATGGAAGAATATGCAAAGCAGAGGGCGACTTTTCACTTGTGAATTACTTCCTCTTTAAGCTTTTCTGCAAGTTGCTTTCTTTTCTGTAAGTTCTTCAGTTCTTCTTCAGTCATCCGCTTTTGCTGCTGTAACATAAAAAGCAGACAAAGTTATAAGAGCTAAATTTTAACAAAAAATGGAGTGGCTCTACTGCTCCGTAGGGTGGAGAGGTGCTCAATATCTAGGTGTAAACTCCAAACACCAGAAAGTAAAAAATTCAAATAATATTGGAGATATGGCACTCAATATCTGGAAATTTTGCTCAAAACAAGTCACTTTATTGATACAATATAATACTTAAAATGTCATACAAAGTACGTAGTTTGTACAGAAATTAAATAACATAATGATAAAAAGTCACAATCGACAATATAAAATCACTTATAGTGTATATATAAACACACATCAGACAGCAAATGGGTACTTGTCTGTAATCTGATTGAATAGGTCCAGAAGGTTAAATTCTCAACACTAGAGCACTAAATATATTTGTTGCTCAATAGTTTTCAATAAGAAATGTCACCATTGATTCGGTATAAATCACCGATTATTATTATTGTAGTGCAGTCGCAGGATTTTCTGATTGAATAATAGAAGTTATTCCGAATATATATATATCACAGTTCATGAAACTTATCGGATTACAGTTCAGAAAATGTTAGCTCTAGGTGGCGTCCCACCCTTTTATCAAGCTATTTCGATCCCTTACCTCCACTTCTCAATGCGGTTTTTTTCAATCACCGTTTCCTCAACGTCCCAAATATTCGATTTCTCCTTACTTGTAAATCAGAATGTCTCACTCTGAGGAGTTTTCGAACTTGATGTAGGACGAGTTTATCACTTAGGAGGTTATTGGTAGGGGAGGTGTAGCTGTAGATCTCCTTGCGTACGCCAAAATGGTGGTAATGTGGGGTCCAGGTTCCTCCCAGACGCGTTTCGAAGTCCCAAGGGGTGCTGACTTCTTCCTCAGTGGTGACCTGGCTCCCCCTAAACCACCTCTTTTTATACCATCTTTGTTAATTGGTTCCAAATATCCCAAAAATCAGTCCTGGATCACAATCCAGGTACCATAGTGACAAAATCTGGTCTGGATTATTACAATGTACTATATTCAATAATAAAATTGAATATTTTAATGATAAAATAAATTCAATCAGCAATATAGCTCCCACATTTCTTCCATCAATATAATACATCAAAATCTTACTATTTTTGAAAAAAACGCATATGCGGTAATGATGCGGTTTCCATGCGTTTTTTTTTTTGTTTTTTATGGTCGATGCGTTTTTTTCAGAAAAGCTGCTGAAATTACATCCTTAGTCATTTACCTAAGGGATTTAATGTTATTTGCTTCCTTACTCTCATTATTCACAATAACATGATTTGAAATACATAAATGAATATAAAAAATATTTAATTGATAAAAAATGTAACAAATAAGTGCACCTTCGCATATTTTTCAAACTGACACAGTCTAGCATGGAGGACTGTTGTCAGATTAGATGAACACGAGATTGTGGCTGAAAGGACGGTGGGTGCCGTCCACCAAGGCACGGTCAGATGTACGTAATTAATATACCATCTGACCATGTGTCGGTGGGAGGCAACCACCCCAGGCTTTAATCTACTACAAGAAGCCAAAGATTTCTAACTCTGCATTTAATCCATGTGGTATAAGGGTGTCCAGTTCAAAAATCCATCTCGATTCTATTCTGGACATTTTCTCCACATGGTTACCTCCTCTCCAATCTACTTCCACTTTCTCTATCGCTGCAAAACATAGATCTGTTTGTTGACCATGATGTTCTTTGAAATGTTTTGACAGTGGGTGGTCCATGTGGCCTTTCCTGATATTGTTGAGATGTTCTGCAATTCTTTTCTTTAATGTTCTTTTTGTCCTTCCCACATAGATTTTATTGCATGGACAACTTATTATATAAATAACACTTGTAGTATTACATGTGAGGTATTCTTTTATTTTATGTCTGAGTTGGTTAGTCGGGGATATTATTTCCTGTGTCTTTCGTGGGAACTTAGTCGATCGGCAGTTGATACAGGTGCCACATCTATAGAAACCTTTGATATCTAACATTGCCTGTATCGTGGGTTTGTTGATTTTCTCCTTTTTTATTGTAGGGGCTACCTTTAATCCTAAATTGGGGGCCTTACTGTACACAATATGTGGTGTGATCGGGATCAATGAGCCTATCAATCTATCTTCTTTAAGAAAATGCCAATGTTTTTTAATTATATGTTGTATTTTTCGGTATTGGGCATTAAAGGGTAAGACCATTCTCATAGTCCCCTCATCTTTATTTTTCTTTTTCACTTTAGGCTACTTTCACACTAGCGTTCTGCTGTCCGCTCGTGAGCTCCGTTTGAAGGGGCTCACGAGCGGAGCAGAACGCTTCCGTCCAGCCCTGATGCAGTCTGAATGGATGCGGATCCGCTCAGACTGCATCAGTCTGGCGGCGTTCAGCCTCCGCTCCGCTCGCCTCCGCACGGCCAGGCGGACAGCTGAACGCTGCTTGCAGCGTTCGGGTGTCCGCCTGGCCGTGCGGAGGCGTGCGGATCCGTCCAGACTTACAATGTAAGTCAATGGGAACGGATCCGCTTGAAGATGACACCATATGGCTCAATCTTCAAGCGGATCCGTCCCCCATTGACTTTACATTGAAAGTCTGAACGGATCCGCTCAGGCTAATTTCGCACTTAGAAATTTTTCTAAGTTATTAATGCAGACGGATCCGTACTGAACGGAGCCTCCGTCTGCATTAATATGATCGGATCCGTTCAGAACGGATCCGATCAAGCGCTAGTGTGAAAGTAGCCTTAGTTGGATTAAAGAAGGATTTTCTGTCTAATTCTCTCACCTTATTTAGTGATGAATCTACTAAAATTTCTGGGTATTCTCTAGTTACAAATTGTTCCTTCATTTTACATGCTTCCTCTTCAAATTGCTCTTCTTTAATTGCACTAAACGTAATTGCACTAAAGAAGAGCAATTTGAAGAGGAAGCATGTAAAATGAAGGAACAATTTGTAACTAGAGAATACCCAGAAATTTTTGTAGATTCATCACTAAATAAGGTGAGAGAATTAGACAGAAAATCCTTCTTCAATCCAACTAAAGTGAAAAAGAAAAATAAAGATGAGGGGACTATGAGAATGGTCTTACCCTTTAATGCCCAATACCGAAAAATACAACATATAATTAAAAAACATTGGCATTTTCTTAAAGAAGATAGATTGATAGGCTCATTGATCCCGATCACACCACATATTGTGTACAGTAAGGCCCCCAATTTAGGATTAAAGGTAGCCCCTACAATAAAAAAGGAGAAAATCAACAAACCCACGATACAGGCAATGTTAGATATCAAAGGTTTCTATAGATGTGGCACCTGTATCAACTGCCGATCGACTAAGTTCCCACGAAAGACACAGGAAATAATATCCCCGACTAACCAACTCAGACATAAAATAAAAGAATACCTCACATGTAATACTACAAGTGTTATTTATATAATAAGTTGTCCATGCAATAAAATCTATGTGGGAAGGACAAAAAGAACATTAAAGAAAAGAATTGCAGAACATCTCAACAATATCAGGAAAGGCCACATGGACCACCCACTGTCAAAACATTTCAAAGAACATCATGGTCAACAAACAGATCTATGTTTTGCAGCGATAGAGAAAGTGGAAGTAGATTGGAGAGGAGGTAACCATGTGGAGAAAATGTCCAGAATAGAATCGAGATGGATTTTTGAACTGGACACCCTTATACCACATGGATTAAATGCAGAGTTAGAAATCTTTGGCTTCTTGTAGTAGATTAAAGCCTGGGGTGGTTGCCTCCCACCGACACATGGTCAGATGGTATATTAATTACGTACATCTGACCGTGCCTTGGTGGACGGCACCCACCGTCCTTTCAGCCACAATCTCGTGTTCATCTAATCTGACAACAGTCCTCCATGCTAGACTGTGTCAGTTTGAAAAATATGCGAAGGTGCACTTATTTGTTACATTTTTTATCAATTAAATATTTTTTATATTCATTTATGTATTTTAAATCATGTTATTGTGAATAATGAGAGTAAGGAAGCAAATAACATTAAATCCCTTAGGTAAATGACTAAGGATGTAATTTCAGCAGCTTTTCTGAAAAAAACGCATCGACCATAAAAAAAAAAAAAAAAAAAAAAAAAAAAAAACGCATGGAAACCGCATCATTACCGCATATGCGTTTTTTTCAAAAATAGTAAGATTTTGATGTATTATATTGATGGAAGAAATGTGGGAGCTATATGCTGATTGAATTTATTTTATCATTAAAATATTCAATTTTATTATTGAATATAGTACATTGTAATAATCCAGACCAGATTTTGTCACTATGGTACCTGGATTGTGATCCAGGACTGATTTTTGGGATATTTGGAACCAATTAACAAAGATGGTATAAAAAGAGGTGGTTTAGGGGGAGCCAGGTCACCACTGAGGAAGAAGTCAGCACCCCTTGGGACTTCGAAACGCGTCTGGGAGGAACCTGGACCCCACATTACCACCATTTTGGCGTACGCAAGGAGATCTACAGCTACACCTCCCCTACCAATAACCTCCTAAGTGATAAACTCGTCCTACATCAAGTTCGAAAACTCCTCAGAGTGAGACATTCTGATTTACAAGTAAGGAGAAATCGAATATTTGGGACGTTGAGGAAACGGTGATTGAAAAAAACCGCATTGAGAAGTGGAGGTAAGGGATCGAAATAGCTTGATAAAAGGGTGGGACGCCACCTAGAGCTAACATTTTCTGAACTTTAATCCGATAAGTTTCATGAACTGTGATATATATATATTCGGAATAACTTCTATTATTCAATCAGAAAATCCTGCGACTGCACTACAATAATAATAATCGGTGATTTATACCGAATCAATGGTGACATTTCTTATTGAAAACTATTGAGCAACAAATATATTTAGTGCTCTAGTGTTGAGAATTTAACCTTCTGGACCTATTCAATCAGATTACAGACAAGTACCCATTTGCTGTCTGATGTGTGTTTATATATACACTATAAGTGATTTTATATTGTCGATTGTGACTTTTTATCATTATGTTATTTAATTTCTGTACAAACTACGTACTTTGTATGACATTTTAAGTATTATATTGTATCAATAAAGTGACTTGTTTTGAGCAAAATTTCCAGATATTGAGTGCCATATCTCCAATATTATTTAAAGTTATAAGAGCTCCTAAAGATAGCAGTTCTGTCCCTGGAACTGACTCTCACGCACACAATGCCTTTGCTGTTCAAATAGATGAACAGCATTAAATAGGCCTTAACATTGGAGGTGCCAGCATCTATCCTGCATCTATCTACCCGAAGAACGATTTATTATTTGGAGAAATGCATTGGGACATTCTGAGATATAGTGTTCTATGCAGGGTCTCTATAGAGACTGAAAGGACGAGAAGTTGGGTAGCCAATGTCGGAACAGGTGCTCTGCTTGTAGGCAGGGGTAACTCAGGGACGTCTGAAGGACAGAAGAGAAAGATCCCAAGCCTTTGAGCAACTTGGCTTTGTAGCCATACTGTATTCAACTAAACTGTAGGGAGGACGCACTGGGTACACATGGTACCGTCTGTGCCTTTATCTAAGTGACTGCTGCGTTTATCAGATGTTAAGCTATCAATTAGCTTTTTAGCATATTCCTTATTTTTTTATCTGATATATATCTATTTAGAGACTGACCAGAACTAACAGGGATCATTTCCTGGTCAGAAAAAGTGCTGCAGCCGATCAATGGATTCAGTAGTCACATGTGTAAGAATGAAGTGTCACTGAAGAGCCTGAGGCCAGAGAACAGGCAGTTGGAGTTAACAGGTTTTCCTTTGATAACTACCATTACCAGCAGGTTACCTGATTCGGGGAGGATGCATTTTCTTTGCTCTGCTCAGTATTTTGGGTTCCCTTCTTAGTTTCCCCTTTCCGTGCTAAAAGTTCTGCTCTTTTTTGCCTGAGATATTCTGCACGTTCTTGGAGTTGTTCCTTCTCTGCCTGCGACAAGCTCTGCGGACAAAATTTTACATGCTTTATATTTATTTTGATTAATATCTCCAATAGACAATTAAGTCAATATCGAGCGGAGGCTTCTTTTCTCATCCGTATCATCAGGGGACACAGGTTTGACCATGGGTATAGCTGCTGCCACTAGGAGGCGGACACAAAGCACAAAAGTGGCAGCTCCTTCCTTCAGCTATACCCTTCCTACAGGGACTAAGCTAACACAGTTTTAGCTTAGTATCCGTAGGAGGCAGACCTCCCTGCTTTGCAGGTCTGCTGATCTTTTTTATTTTCTTTTTCTTTCTTTTAGCTGGGCTGCAGGCAGCCTCCACTGCCTGCGTTCCTACCCAGGAGAGGGGAGTCCAGAAGACTCGTTCCCAGTCTCCAGAAGAAAAAGGAGGACCAGAGGTTCCCAAAGCCTCTGTATCCCGCCAGCTTTCGGGTCACCAAGTCTGGCCAACACTAAGTCCCCGCTGTTACCGGTGTAGCAACCCTCCCCAAGGGGTAGCACAACAAAGGTGGTGACCCGGCTGGAGCCAGGGGATCAGAGAATGCCAGAAGGGTGAGTATTCTCTCGGTCCCCAAGGCCCCCTTTCTCCTCCCCCTTCTCAGGTTACTTCATGTGTGAATGTCTCCCACCGAGGCCTGCTTACTTTCACCTGAGACCTCAGACCTAGAAATCTAGACATATCTAGACATCATCGACCGGCTGGAGTTTTTCCTTCAGGCGGTCCCGTCGCTCGACCAACATGTTTCCCTAACCACCAGGATTTTGATTCCTCTCTTTCAAAGGAGTGGAATTTCCCTGACAGACATTTTTCTTTGCCTAAACACTTAAGACATCTTATACCCCTTTCCAGAAGATTTGACAAAGAAGTGGTCGTCCTCTCCTATTGTGGACCTCTTCCGTATCCCGCTTGGCTAAACATACCACCCTGCCTATGGCAGATGGGGCTTCCTTTTCCGACCACAGGGATAAAAAAAATTTGAACCTTTTGCAAAGTCATCCTTTGAAGCAGTGGGCACAGCACTGAGTCCAGTTTTTCCCTCTACATGGGTGAGCAAAGCTATGGGTGAGTGGGCAAACAAGCTATGCCAGGGCCTCTCCTCTGGGGACCACTCGGGGGAACTTTCTGATTTTGCCCTGCAGCTCTCCCAAGACAGTTTGTGAAGCCTCTCTAGACGCGTCCAGACTTAGGGACCGCACGACAGCTCTCTTGGTGGCTATTCGCCATACCCTTTGGCTCTCCTGCTGGGCGGCAGATATATTGTCTCAAAACGAGCCTTGACGGCCCTCCTCTTTGCTGGCAGTAGACTTTTTGGCAAACGCCTCGATTAAATCATATCCGACGCTACAGGTGGTAAGAGCACTCATTTACCACAGAACAGGGCGCGCTCCAACAGGTCGAAAAAGCGTAGGCCTCTTTTTCGCCCCTTTCAGAGTATTTCCAGCCCCAAGCGGCCAGCCGACAAGGCTACCCTGGATCAGAAGGGCAAGCCTTCCGTCAAACCTCGCCCTTCCTGGCGAGGTTTGACGAAAGGCTTGCCCTTCTGATCCAGGGTAGCCTTGTCGGCTGGCCGCTTGGGGCTGGAAAAACTCTGAAAGGGGCGAAAAAGAGGCCTATTTCCAAGTCCTATACCCCAAGACTTCCTTGGCATGACGGGCGGCTTTCAACGCTCCCCAACCGGGTGGGCGGCCACCTTAATCTGTTCCGTCGTGTCTGGCGGGCTTACTTCTCGGATGCCTGGGTGAGAGAAGTCATCTCAGAGGGTTTCAAGCTGGAGTTCAGCTCCACCCCGATTTTTCCGCTCATCTCCCTGACCTCTCCCTCCGCCGCCTATTAGCTTTTTCAGGCTATTTCCACCTTTCAGCAGCAGGGAGTGATCGTCCCGGTTCCTGCTCAAGACCATTTTCGCAGGTTTTACTCCAATCTCTTTGTGGCTCCCAAAAAGGAAGGTACATTCCGTCCCATCCTGGACCTGAAAGCCCTAAACCGCTTTCTTCTCCTCCACTGTTTCCAGATGGAGTCCTTGAGATCGGTCATCGCGTCCATGGAACCGGGGGAATACCTGGCCTCGATAGACATCAAGGACGCTTACCTCCATGTCCCCATTTGCATCAGTCACCAGACATTTCTCCGATTTTCTCTACCAGTTTGTGGCTGTCCCGTTCGGTCTGGCCACAGCTCCCAGAGTCTTTACAAAGGTTCTGGCCTCAGTCACAGCTCTGCTCCATGCCAGGGGAATAGTAGCGATTCCATACTTGGACAATATCCTGATAAAGGGTCCGGCATTCTGCGCAACGGCAGACAGCCTGGAACAATTCAGATGGGTTCTGAACCGGCCAAAGTCATGTCTCCATCCATCTCAGCGGCTGACTTTTCTGGGCATGTTGTTATTTGACACCTTTCAGGTATTCTTGCCCCTGGAGAAGCTATCCACTCTCCAGCTTCAGATTCTTCTCTTGTTGTGGCCCCGTCTGCCCATTAGTCTCTGCATGAGGGTTCTGGGTCACATGGTCTCCGCCTTCGAGACATATGCCCTATGTTCCATACCAGGACTCTTCAGCGAGACATTCTAACCCATTGGGACCGATCCCCAGCCTCCCTGGATCGGCTTGTACGCCTCCCTGCTCCGACCCGCAGGTAGTGGTTGAGACGTCGGGCCGCTCTTTCCTTCCCCTCCTTCAGATATGCAGGGTGGCTACCTGGTCGTCTTTGCACACCTTTTCAAAGAGTACACACCTTTGCGTCTTCTGAATCTTCTCTGGGGTGTAGAGTTTTGCAGACAGCGGTTCTCTGATTGGCTGGAGGGTTTCTTCATTTATAACTCACCCTTGGGACTGCTCTGTAACGTCCCATGGTCAAGCCTGTGTCCCCCAATGATACGGATGAGAAAAATAGATTTTTGTACACACCGTAAAATCTGTTTCTCTTCTGTATATTGGGGGGGGGGACACAGCTCCCACCCAATCTCTCTTTTTACGGGCCTCTTTGTGGCCTGCCTGGTTCTGGGTTTGTTCATGGTTGGTTTTCCTGTTTTTTTCTTGCTTCTCCTACTGCTTTTGCACAAACTGTTTTAGCTTAGTCCCTGTAGGAAGTGTAAGCTGAGGGGAGGAGATCACACTTTTGTGCTTAGTGTCTGCCTCCTAGTGGCAGCAGCTATACCCATGGTCAAGCTGGTATCCCCCAATGAACGGAAGAGAAACAGATTTTACGGTAACTACAAAAATCAAATTATTTCTAGCCATCATGGATGACAATGTCGAGTGCAGCCACTTGTAGGTTTTCCAACTTCCTAGATGTTAATGGAAAATTGGCCCATCTCCTCTAAGAAACCTCTACCTTCTGCAATCCTTATAAAAAAAAAAAAAAGCAAACTACTTACAGTTAAAGCGCCCTGTATGCCTGCTTCTTTCCTGGCTTGCTCCATCCAGGCCTCAGCAGCTTCTGTGCTACTAAGCTCTTTCAATCTTGCAGACAGTTGTTTGTATGGAAGTTCCTCCTCTTTCAAGGACGGCTTGATGCTTTGAAGAGGTTTGACTTGTTCAGGGGCTAAGGAGAACAATGAGCACATAGTACAAAGTGACACTGGAAACTTAAAAATATCAAACCTAAAAATTGCATGTTTAATTAAAATGGTTTTTCAAGATTTTTATACTGATGACCTATCCCTTGGCTAGGTCACAAGTATCTGATTGGTGCAGGTCTGCCACCCGGGACCCCTGCCGATCAGCTGTTTTGAGAAGGCTCCAGCACTCCTGTGAGCATCGCACCATACATAGCACAGCGGCTGTGTTTGGTATTGTGCTCAACCCCATTCACTTGAATGGGGCTGAGCTTCTAGGCCACGTGACACAAACGTGTCGTCACTTGGCCTAGGAAAAGCTGAGAGAAGGCCACGGCGCTCACAGGAGTGCCGATGCCTTCTCAAACAGCTGATCGGCAGGGGTCCCGGGTGTCGGACCCTCACCAATCAGATACTGATGACCTGTACAGGGGATAGGTCATCAGTATAAAGATCTCGAAAAACCCTTTAAGTTCAAATCAAACACTTCACAGACAAAAATAATACAAATGTAAGAGGATTTTGGAATATGTTCTATAGTTGCCAATAATTTGTCATGTAATGGGAGGCTAATCCCGCTGCTAGGTTTCTTTCTCGATGTTAAGGAGGTTGGCCCACACACAACATTTGTTACCTGTTCACAAGGTCATAAGAATAGGGGTCTAGGTTCCCAATTTGAAAATAGCAGCGGTCACACATGCACAATACATCATAATTTAAAGTCTACCGGACCAACAAACACCCAAGCACTGACCCCTGTACAAATTTAATGGAGTAGCATCATGCATGTGTGACATTGCTCCTTTCAAACAGGGAACACAAGACCCCCATTCTCATGATCAATGGGGGCCCTAGTGGTCGGACTACCAGCAATCATACAATTATCAAGCATCCTGTGGATAGGCCATAAATGTTGTTTGTGGGTAGTGATGGACGAACATCGGCCGGGACGGCTCGCGATCAAATGTTCGCGAACCGCAAGTTCGCGGTGGGCCCCATTCACTTTAATAGCAGGCGAACCTGAAAAACAGGTCAGGTCAGATTTGCAGCCAGCAAACACTTACTAGAACTACACAAATAGTCCAACAACATGGACAGCGATATACCAGAGGGAGATCATTGGCAAAAATTCCCACAAAAAATATGTATTTTAATCAGGGGCCATTTTTATGCGTCTTAAAAGAGAAAATCTCAAAAATGTGCCCTGCTGGAGCCTAGAAAAATGTTATTTCCTATCGGTTTGATGTATACAAATGTGCAGCACTCCACGTTTTTGTATCCTGCAGAGTCTATTTAAAAAAATACATACGTTAACGTAAAATTTTTTTCTACCATAGAACTGTATGGTGAACGGACACCACTGTACGACATCAGTCTGAGGTTTCTGTTAACGCATACATTTTTGGTATGCATTAAATGGATGGCAAAAATAGGATGTGAACCCAGCCCTAGTGTCAGAATAAGCACCAGTACACAGCGGAGCAGCGTGGCGGAGAGGGGAGGCCACCATGTACTGACAGAGCGCTACCTGGTCCTGGTGGTCAGGGATGAGGACTGTGTTTCCCAAGGATCATTTTCTACTGGGAAATACAGGGCACAGTATAATACAGTAGAATCTATATAATATAAAGATATTAGCCCTACCCCTGAATAATAATACAATTAGGTGATCATTTATTATATAGAAATATGTCTATGTTAGGCGTATTTCTGACACAGATTGTGGCGCAAAGGTGCTTAGCCCCACAATCTGCATATTTTTCCCGCTCATGCCAGGTCTAAAAAAGGATGGCGTGGGCAGAGAAAGGGATACAGTTATGGCCATCCAGATATTGGATACCACCGCCATACATTGACCGGATAACACCTCTGTACAGTGACAGGATGACACTGCCATACCGTGACCGGATATAAGGGAATAAGAAGGCACAGTACAGGGAATGACTAGGGGCACTGCACAGGGTGTGGTAAGAGGGCACAATGCAGGGTATAAGGGGGCACATTACGGGGTGAAGGGACAGTACAGGGTGGGGGGCACAGTTACATGACCCTGTGATATTAGAAGGTCCTTATGGTGAATGCGGTTCATACGCCACCATAATGAGAGGCAGAGGAGTGAGACAAGGGTGTGATTATGTGACTAGAGATAAAAAAAAAAAAAAAATTTAACTGTCGGCCAGTACAGGCCCCAAAAATTAGCCAATAGGCATTCACCTGACAGCAAAGAATTTGGGATTCTGTGGCTGGAGGTACATTAGGCGGTCACAGGATAAATATGTCAATGTCGGCCAGTACAGGCCCCAAAAATTAGGCATTCAACGGACATAAAAGGCCTTTTATGCCGCTGTATTTACCTAAGACAGGGACCATGATTTGTTCTGTGTGGTGGCGGATATTTGTGGGCTGACATGAGGAAATTCAATCAAACATGGTCGACTCGTCACATGTGTTGAATTCCTCCGAGATCCATGCCTCATTCATTTTAAGAAATGTGAGGTAGTCCACACTGTTGTGAGCTAGGCGAGTGCGCTTATTGGTCACGATCCCCCCTGCTGCGCTGAACGTCCTTTCAGACAGGACACCGGATGAGGGGCAAGCCAACAGTTCTTTAGCAAATTGTGCCAGCTCTGGCCACAGGTCAAGCCTCACACCCAGTAGTCCAGGGGTTCATCTCTTCTCAGAGCGTCCACATCGGCCGTTAACCCGATGTAGTCGGACACCTGTCAGTCTAGGCGTTCCCTGAGGCTGGATCCGGAGGATACAAGGAGTAATAAGCAGGTGGCTCACTCTGATTTGTCACGATAGGTGCACAGGTTCAAAAAACACCCCTAGGTTCTGGTAGATATAGTAAAATAGGATAGAACCGGCACTCAAACAGTTCGGAATACACGTGGGATTCAAATAAAATTATTTATTAAACAATCAAAGTTGTGTCCTGTGTGCACCAGGATAAAATTCTAAAAATCACATAAAACGTATATACAGCTTATATATAAGCCAGAGATAGATATCTCTAGTATATCAAGTTCTGACTGCTGGCTGCAGCAGGCTGCATCCGTGTCCCTCCTGTCAGGTAGGGCTATTGGATCGCAGTCGTCTGCAAGGCAAACAGAAACCGATATTTACTGTGCTACAAATAAATCCAATAATAATTATCTGGTACAAATGTAATATAGGCCAGAGATGGATATCTCTAATGTATCAAGTTCTGACTGCTGACCGCAGCAGGCTGCATCCGTGTCCCTCCTATCAGGTAGGGCTATTGGATCACAGTCGTCCGCAAGGCAAACAGAAGCTGACAAATACTGTGTTGCAAATAAATCCAATAATAGTTATCTGATACAAAAGTATCAACACTTTATGTTCTCATATAAAAGCCACACAGTCCTAAATGTATCAATTGAGATCTTGTGACATCTTCTGGAATACAAAATATTGAATGGTCTAGGATAAGGTGTTATTTTAGACCGAGAGCAGATTATCCATCATCTATGGCGGTATCGCAGTCTCAGTACGTTGAATATATAGAGTTAGTTATCCAGCACGTTTCGAATCTCAGTGCTGATACCGCTTTTCTTGTAGCGGTTCGGTATATTTCCACTTATGTTTAATGTTACTCACTGCGTCCTCTATGGGCTCACTCAGGTATGCGGAAGGACTTCTGCCGTGGCGTCCCACGCTTCAGCCTTTCTCCGCTACGCTTGTCCCGGGTCCGGTCTTTGCTAGGATCCCGTCTCAACTCTCGTGAGAAACCTGGATTGCCTACTGCGCTTGCGTGAGTCTCCCAACACTCCGTTTATCTTTCGTGGGTAAGTGGATATCGTCTCCGTCCTTTAGTACATGGCCATGTACCGCTGATATATTTTTCTCACAGGTAATACGCCCAGACGCGTTTCGAGATACCTTATCTCTTCCTCAGTGGGTATGACCTGTGAATGTTAGTCTCGTGTCTTATATATTCTTTTCTCAATTAGCTGATTGAGTACACCTGTTTCGAAGTTTCTGTAGGGGAGTGAACCTCTTTGCTTTTCATTAACCTATTCTTTACCATATAGTTCTATTTTTAAAAATCCTCTTTCAAAAGAAGGTTATAATACTTCCAGATATCTTATAATACATATATATGCACTTATAATAGCCATATATTCGAATATTTAAAAATAATAAATAATTACACAAGTTTATTACACAATATTTAAAACATGAATATAGATGTGAATATAAAAATAATAGTATGTCGATCCCGACATATACCATTAATATTATAAAATATATTGGCAGACATTTGACGTCCTATAATCCAGGGGGATATCTTTCTATCAATCTTCTAGAATGAAAAACAGTCTACATGTTCCATTATATGTATGCCAGGTCTCTAATTTTGAGGTATAACTATCCACAGTCATCTCGTCAGAGATCTGTTGCATGTCAGTGCTATGGGTTTGTATCGTACACTGTCCTCTTGAGGGCCGATTACCTCAACTTTAAACTGCTGTGACAGCCTTAACAATTTTCTTTCATATATATTTTTCTTTTGCCGTAGCTATTTTCTTAATTTCAATATAATTTGTATATGCAACTAATCCGCAATTTTTATACATATCGCGTTTTAGTTGCGGTTTTTTTCTGCGTTTTTTTCATATGTGTTTTTTTTTTTTTTTTTTGGGATGCGTTTTTTTGAGAAAAATTATAAAATAAATAAATCCATTAGTTATCTTCTTTCAATATATTAGATATTTTTACTTCTTTTTACTTCTATATTCTATTTTAATTTTTCTATTTTTCTATTTTTCTCATTATCCAGATCTTTATTAGCTTTCCAACCTATTTTGTTATTTTTTATTATTATCTATCCTTCTAAAGGGAAATTTCAACCTAACAGTTTAAATAAAGCCCAAAATTTCCAAATCTGAATTTAACCCAGCAGGGAGAAGGCTGCCAAAATCGTAAATTCTTCTGGACTCAGCCCGCGACATCTTCATAATGTGATTACCTCCCCTCCAGTGTACATCCACCTTCTCCAGGGCCATAAAAGAGAAGCCCCTGGGGTCACTATTATGTGACACTTTAAAGTGTTTGGATAGAGAGTGGTTTTCGTATCCTTTTCTGATATTATTTAGATGTTCCGTAATTCTCACTCTCAGGGGTCTCTTGGTTCTGCCAATGTACTGTTTTTGGCAGGGGCACTGGAAAAGGTAGATGACACTGGAGGAGTCACATGTCAGGCAACCCTTAATATCCAGAGAAAATTGATTTTGAGTGGATTGGACCCTATTCGTCTTTTTTGGGAATGTTGAGTTTTTACACCCCGGACACCTCCCACATCTATAGAAACCATCCATATTCAGCCATTTTTGAAGTGTGGGATGTCTCTTTTTTCTTTTGATTCTTTATTGAAGGTGCTATTTTTATACTTAAATTGGGTGCCTTAGTAAAAGTGATTAGTGGAGAAGTGTGTAACACAGGTCCAATGACCTTGTCCCTTAATAAAAAGTGCCAATGTTGATTGATAATGTGACGTATTTGTTTGAATTGTGAATTGTAGGGTAAAATTAATCTTAATTCACCCTCCTTCTTTGTGTTTTTGTGAGTGTTTGGCTGAAAAAAGGTCTCTCTCTCTGTTCCTCTAATTTTCACTAGAGCATCTGTAAGGACTTTTTCGGGGTACCCTTTACATTCGAATTGTTCTTTCATTTTCAGGGCCTCAATTTCAAAATCAGCTTCCTCGGTACAGTTTCGCTTTATACGGCGAAACTGGCCAGAGGGAATATTCAACAGCCACTGAGGTAAGTGACAGCTCATAAATGGAATAAAGCTATTCTTTGCTGTTGGTTTATAATAAGTGCTGCACTTATATTTCTCATCACGCTGTACAATCTGGATGTCCAGGAACTCTATAGATGTTTCCTTGATTTTGGACAGAAAAATCAAATTTTTATCATTATGATTCAGGGCCTCTAAGAATTCTTGCAGTTGGCTCTCATCTTTTGTCCATATAAATAAAACATCATCTATGTAGCGACGCCATAGGGCCAGGTCCGTCCCCAGTTTGGGGGTGATGATTTCGTGCTCCCACTGTGCCAAAAACAAATTAGCATAACTGGGGGCGAACCTGGTCCCCATGGCCGTCCCACATAGCTGTAAATAATGGTCGCCTTCAAAATAAAAATGGTTATGATGAAGTATGAATTGGATTCCTTCCATCAGGAATTCAATCTGCTTGGTACATAGGGTCCCGTCCATTTCTAGTTGTAGTTTAACTGCTGCTATACCTTGGTCGTGTCTTATACTGGTATAGAGAGACTGGACATCCAATGTCCCTATAATCCAACCTGGTTCTACATCAAGACCTTCCAACGTCCCAATTATATCTGTGGTATCTCGAATGTATGACCCCGTCTTCCTCACCACAGGCTGTAATAATGTATCAATATACTGGGAGAGGTTTGAGGTCAATGACCCTATCCCAGATATTATGGGACGTCCAGGTGGTTGTTCTAAGTTTTTGTGGATTTTGGGCAGGCAGTAGAAGACTGGAAGTCTTCCCTGCGTGCCCAAAATAAAATTACGTTCCTGATCTGACAATATCTTATCCCTTACTCCTTCATCACAATATTTTGTAAGGCTTTTATTAAATTCTTGTCTTGGATCCACTTTTAGTTTCTTGTATGTTGTGATGTCTCCCAGTTGTCTGAGGCATTCATCAACATACTGAGTGGTATTCATGACCACTATAGCCCCCCCCTTGTCTGCGGGGCGTATTGTGATATTTTCCTGTTTCTGCAATTCTTTAATGGCCCGAATTTCCCCCCCTGTTAGGTTATTTCTCTGGCTATTCCTCTCCTTAATTTTTCTCAGATCGTTCTCAACTGATCTTTGGAATGTTGCCATATCATGACCAATCTCATTTCTTGGAAATTTTCGTGATTTGTTCTTCAAGTTGGTATGTTGTATTCTACCCCTACTCTCATTTCCGTCTTGTATTGGAGGTTCCATTGTTATAGGTTTTTTTTGGAAATATTTCCTCAAACATAGCTTCCTCATAAATTTTTGAAGACCTATATAGGTATCAAATTTATTGAGTTTGGATGTGGGTGCGAATTTCAGTCCTTTATCTAGAAGTCTCATCTGTGTATTCGTGAGTGCTGTGGAACTTATATTTACTATGGAATCCAGTGCAGTTGCTAATATCTCCTTCTGTCTCTCCCCCTTCCTCCTCTGTCCTCTTCTTGTCTTTCTTTCTCTGATTTTGTGTATTGGTGTTGGTGATGGTGTCCCCTGTATGGTCGTTTGTATGATTGTTGATGATATATTGGAGATGGATTCCGCTGTCTCAGATTGTATGAGTGGCCTGGTGGAGTTTGACGTGCATGGTTCCTTATTGGTGTCTGTGGGTATTGATTTGGTTTTGGTGAAGGTGATCTGTGTCTTATCCGTGGTTTGTGATGTGGTGGAGTCCTGTCTAAAAAATACTTGTCTTGTAAGGTTTCATATCTATTATGTGTTGGTATATTGTAACCTTCCTGACTGTAGATGTTATTTAGCCGCCCCTCCACTTCTCTCTTGTACATATGGTTCTCTCTCTATGTTTGATACCTCCACTTGTGTCTGTTGAGAATCAAAGTGAGGTTTAGGGTAGTTCTTATATTTCTTTGTTTTTTTGTTCATTATTTCCAATTCTGTCCTATCAAGGCCTTTACATAATTTTTCTTCCCATTCCTGAAATACGCTGTCTTTGGGGAATTTTTCAAGCAGCTGTTTATATTTCGCTATTTCAAGGTTTAAATTTTCCAATATTTCCATTCTTCTTTTTATTATTAAGTGTATTAATGAAATGGAGTGTGAAAATAATAGGCTCTCCCATTCTTTGTTAAAAGGTTCACAGCAAAGATCTTGTGCTGGAGTTTTATTGAGCATCAGCCCTCTAGGGATTTTCCCTTGTTCTATAAATTGTCTCAGTGATCGTACCTCCCAATATTGACGTAGCTGTTTTTGTAATAGATATTCTAATTCCTTAAATGTTCCCACTATTGTGGGTTTGTTGGAATGTTCATTATTAGTATTTCCCTTAAAATTATAGGCTTCGGCCGTCTGTCGTTTTAATTCCACGTGATTCCAAAAGTCCATGACTAAATCAGAGGGGCTCTGACTGCTTAGATAGGGGTATAAAGCAATATACAAGGAGTAATAAGCAGGTGGCTCACTCTGATTTGTCACGATAGGTGCACAGGTTCAAAAAACACCTCTAGGTTCTGGTAGATATAGTAAAATAGGATAGAACCGGCACTCAAACAGTTCGGAATACACGTGGGATTCAAATAAAATTATTTATTAAACAATCAAAGTTGTGTCCGGGATCGACATACTATTATTTTTATATTCACATCTATATTCATGTTTTAAATATTGTGTAATAAACTTGTGTAATTATTTATTATTTTTAAATATTCGAATATATGGCTATTATAAGTGCATATATATGTATTATAAGATATCTGGAAGTATTATAACCTTCTTTTGAAAGAGGATTTTTAAAAATAGAACTATATGGTAAAGAATAGGTTAATGAAAAGCAAAGAGGTTCACTTCCCTACAGAAACTTCGAAACAGGTGTACTCAATCAGCTAATTGAGAAAAGAATATATAAGACACGAGACTAACATTCACAGGTCATACCCACTGAGGAAGAGATAAGGTATCTCGAAACGCGTCTGGGCGTATTACCTGTGAGAAAAATATATCAGCGGTACATGGCCATGTACTAAAGGACGGAGACGATATCCACTTACCCACGAAAGATAAACGGAGTGTTGGGAGACTCACACAAGCGCAGTAGGCAATCCAGGTTTCTCACGAGAGTTGAGACGGGATCCTAGCAAAGACCGGACCCGGGACAAGCGTAGCGGAGAAAGGCTGAAGCGTGGGACGCCACGGCAGAAGTCCTTCCGCATACCTGAGTGAGCCCATAGAGGACGCAGTGAGTAACATTAAACATAAGAGGAAATATACCGAACCGCTACAAGAAAAGCGGTATCAGCACTGAGATTCGAAACGTGCTGGATAACTAACTCTATATATTCAACGTACTGAGAATGCGATACCGCCATAGATGATGGATAATCTGCTCTCGGTCTAAAATAACACCTTATCCTAGACCATTCAATATTTTGTATTCCAGAAGATGTCACAAGATCTCAATTGATACATTTAGGACTGTGTGGCTTTTATATGAGAACATAAAGTGTTGATACTTTTGTATCAGATAACTATTATTGGATTTATTTGCAACACAGTATTTGTCAGCTTCTGTTTGCCTTGCGGACGACTGTGATCCAATAGCCCTACCTGATAGGAGGGACACGGATGCAGCCTGCTGCGGTCAGCAGTCAGAACTTGATACATTAGAGATATCCATCTCTGGCCTATATTACATTTGTACCAGATAATTATTATTGGATTTATTTGTAGCACAGTAAATATCGGTTTCTGTTTGCCTTGCAGACGACTGCGATCCAATAGCCCTACCTGACAGGAGGGACACGGATGCAGCCTGCTGCAGCCAGCAGTCAGAACTTGATATACTAGAGATATCTATCTCTGGCTTATATATAAGCTGTATATACGTTTTATGTGATTTTTAGAATTTTATCCTGGTGCACACAGGACACAACTTTGATTGTTTAATAAATAATTTTATTTGAATCCCACGTGTATTCCGAACTGTTTGAGTGCCGTTCTATCCTATTTTACTGGATCCGGAGGATGGCGGTCGATGGGTTGGCTGCAAGAATGATCTCATATCCGAAGTGACCAACACATCTTCAAACCGCTCTCTTCTTGCATGCGCTGTTGGATTGGTACCCGCAACTGTTTCTCTGCGAGTGGAAATTCCTCTGCCAGCGCCCTCAAAAGAAGAATGCAGCATTTCTCGAAGCAAGGCCTGGAAGTGCTGCATTCTGACAGCCCTCTGTGATCGTGATAACATTTCCGTCATTTTGTGTTTGTACCGGGGGTCTAAGTACGCTGCCACCCAGTACTGGTCCTTGCCCATTATGCTTTTTATACGGGGTCCCTCTTTAAACACTGAGCATTAAGGCCCCCATTTGCACTAAACTGGAAGCGGTGGAGTGGCCTGGCTCCTGCTCATCATCCAGGATGATGTCGTCCTCGTTCTCATCCCCCCAGCCACGGACAACATCAGGGATCCCAGAAACGTTTAAAGCATGCTCTTCTTGCTCCTCCTCCTCCTCCTCATCTTCCTGCTCCTCGACGGCTTGATCAATGACACAACGCAAGGCACGCTCCATAAAAAAGGCATAAGGTACGATGTCACCGATGGTGCCCTGGCTTCGACTGACCAGTTTGGTGATCTCATCAAATGGCTGCAGAAGTCTGCATGCGTCGCGCATGAGCAGCCACTGGCGCGGTGAAAAAAAAGAAAAATCTCCCCAGAACCTGTCCTGCCGCAGAGTTTGCAAGACGTCCTGGGGTATTTGGCAACAAATCGCAGCAGGACTAAGTTCAGGACGTGTGCCATTTTTCCCTGTTTCAGCGCGCTCAGCAGATTGGCACCGTTGTCGCACACCACTTTACCAACTGTCAAATTGAGCGGGGTTAGCCACTGATCGGCCTGTGACCGCAAAGCTGAAAGGAGTGCAGGACAGGTGTGGCTCTTGGCTTCCAGGCACAACAGACGCAGAACAGCATGGCAACGTCTCACATGGCACGTCGAATAGGTTCTGGGGAACTTGGGGGCGCAGCAGAAGAGACGGTAGCAGCGGAAAAGGAGGAGTCAGGCGAGGAGGAGAGGGAGGATGGAGTAGGAGGAGGAGAAGAAGAGACAGGCCTGCATGCAATCCATGGCGGTAACACCAAATCTACACGGGTGCCACGGGTTGCATGCTTGACGGCCGTCAGAAGGTTCACACAGTGGGCAGTAAAAGTTATGTACCTTCCCTGCCCGTGTTTGCTAGACCACGTGTCTGTGGTCAGATGTATCTTGGCACAGACACTGTGCCAGAAATACATTCACTTGCCACTGAACGTGGCCATATATCTCTGGGATGCAATTCTGGGAGAAATATTTCCTTCCGGGGACCTTCTATTGCGGTGTTCATATGTCCACAAATTTTCTAAAGGCCTCCGAGTCCACCAGTTTATATGGCAGTAGTTGGCGGGCTAGCAGTTCTGACAAGCCAGCGGTCAGCCGTTGGGCAAGAGGGTTATCCGGCGTCATCATCTTTTTTCGCTCTAACATTTGGGGCAAGGAAGCCTGCCTTTTGTCAACTAAACGCGACGACAACACGGTGGAAGGTGGAGTGGAGGAGAGAGGAGAAGAAGAAGAGGCAGGACAGGGAGCGCCGGGAGTGTGGCTTTGTGGGTTCCGACGGTGTTGCTCCCACTGGGCTCGATGATGGGAGGCCAGGTGCCTTCTTAAGGCGGTCATCCCTAGGTAAGTGTTGAGCTTACCGCGACTTATGCGTTGACAGCATAGGCTGCAGATGGCAACACCATTGTCAGCAGCGGACACGTTAAAAAAAAAAAAGCCCACACTGCAGAGCCATGTGCCGGTGTCCTGGGAGCGCCAGATGTGACCGTGCATGGTGGATGGCTCGTTCCAAATACATTAGCAGTCTGTTTTTTGCCTCCTGTGCACTGCAAGTTCTGCCTGCTTCTCCTCCCTATCTGCTGCTCCGTCTCTCCCTCTGAACTCCCCTCCTCTTCCTCTCTTGTGGGCACCCACGTGACGTCATCGACACGTCATCATTGGATTCGTCACCTTCACCACCTCTGACAGAGATCTTGGAGCAGGCAGCAACAGCGGGGACCACCCTCCTTGGGCTGATCTGGGTACTGTCGTCAGACTGCTGGGTGGCAACCGTTGATACCTCCTCTTCCTGATCCGATGCCAATAATGGCTGCGCATCGGTAAGGTCTTGTATTGGATGGGAAAATAATTCCTCTGACTTGAGTGGAGGGGATATGGTGGTGGTGTCTTTGGGGGTGCACACAGCAGAGAGTTAAGAGGGTGCAGATAGAGAGGATGAGGAGGGTGCAGAAGCGGGAGACTGAGTGAGCCACTCAACCAAGTCTGGTGCATCCTTTGACGTAATCGCACGCACCTTCTGCAACTTCCCACTTAGGCTGCGGCCTGGTGCACCTGCCCGACCCCTGCAGAATGGCCTGCCTCTTCCTCTGCCTGTCATTTTCAAAATGACCCTGTGACAAAAGTCCCTATAGAAGAGCAGTATTTGTGGAAGAAGGTATATCAAACCCCTGCCTCTGTTTTTTTGGGGGGCAACTGGTAAATCACACTGGTAGAAATTATTTCTTCAAATAGTGTTTTTCACTCGGTGTAGATGCGGTAACGCAGCAAAACCGCTAACAAATGCTGCGCTACCTAAATGCCCTATATAGAAAGTATATTATTGGTATATAACACCGCTGCCTCAATCAGTTTTTTTGGGGGGCAACTGGTTAATCACACGAGTAGAAATTATTGGTTCCAATAGTGTTTGGCACTCTGTGTGGCTGAAGTATCGCATCAGAACCGCACACTACTGCTGCACAATAGAAAGTATATTATAGTGCATTTGTATGTTAGAAAGTATATTATAAGTATATTACTCCCCTCAGTATGTCACACCTATCGATAGCACACCTATACCAGTCCTTAAAAGGACTTTTGTGGCCCTATTAGCTAGCATTTGGTGTCCCTAACAGTCTGTCCCTGCTCCACACAGCAACCTCTCTCTACACTGGCAAAAGACTGAATGTAAAATGGCTGCCAGATCAGGTCTATTTATAAGGTAGGGGGTATGTCCATGTGCTGAAATGTCTCAGTTGGCTGTCCTATACCACCTGATGGATGTGTCATGGGTCAAAGTTCTTCACAATGTAAAAGAAGATGGTGGGCCCGAATATCTCCATATGTTCGCCCGTTCGACGAAAAGCGAATGAGCAAAGTTTGCCGCGAAACGACCGCCGGGCGATCCGCAAGGACATCTTTATTTGTGGGCCAGCCCCTTTAAGAAAAAATGACAGATATTTATGCCACAATATAGGCAGTTACTACAAGCAAGTCTATATATTTCATACATCTGCACAGGGACAGGAATGGAGCCCGTAAATAACGCTAGTAAAAAAACATAGGAGTACACCCCTTTAACCAAGATAAATTATTCTAAATGTGACCGACAACCACTCCTCTATTCAGTTATTGTACAAATTAACTTGCTGAACTCAGCATGGATTTTAGTTTAGGGCAAATCATTTAAAAGTGTACCCATAAAAAAAAAAATCTTTGATTTGTCATAATGACATATCAAAGGTTTTGATTGGTGGGGGTCTGGGCGTTTGGGCCCTCACCAATCGTTAACCCTTTGAGGACCAAGGGACGTATTTCGCCCATCTTTTTAATTGCCTGTATCATCTGATTAAGAACTTAAAATACTTTTTTTTTTTTTTTTTTTTTTTTGAGTCAAAATATTAGTTATTAACAAATGGATCTAGCTTTTTGCCAGTTATTTCATGAAATGGCTTAGTTACAACAACTGAAGTGTACGAACTTTAAAAAATTTTTTTTTATAATAATTGGCTTCTTTTGGCGTTCCATAAAAAGTGACCTAAATAGTCAGATGTTATTGGATCATCTGATATTTGTTGGTAGACTGGTGTTTGACAACAAATAGTTTTTTGAGAGAATTTTTATCATTTGAACCAATTTGGCTGACAATTTTTTGCTCTGGGACACATATGTCCCTATGGTCCTCAACGGACCATACCTTAAAGAAACCTTGACGCTACGCAGAGTTGTTTATCAAATAACTTTGGACAGGTATAGAAGTCATTCGGCCTGTGCTTTATCTGAGCTCTGTGGAACTTTAGGGACCGTCGATAATGCTAGTTACTGTACAGTTTTACCTCTTGGAACTCAACAGCAACTGATAAAACGGTCATTCAGCATGACACTAGATGTACACAGGCATACAGCTAATGCTATGCTAAGCAATAGCAGTGTTAGAAAGTAAAAGATAATTTGTACAGAAGATAATGTGCTACACTCCCTTCTGTAACCATTTGAGAAGAAGGGAAGGGGGAGTGAGGAGATGCAGCACAAAGCCATCAGTGGAAAAGGTCTGTTTGTTGGTCCCATTGCTGTATGATTGAAGTGTGCTGTACAGGAGACATTTTCATTACACAAGTATTATTACCTAATTACAGCAGTACATCAGGAGGCAGCTTGAGGAAAGCATTCACTTCTTCAGCTACATGAAGTGGCAGAGTCACTGCCGTAACCCATTTTATTCGCTATTGTTCATCTGTTCTTAGCAAGGCCTCAAACACGATGGCACGGCGTGAACGCTTGTTTACAATACGGGAAGAGGATATACAATGGCTGTTGTTTGCCGACCACAGTGATGAAGTGGACCTCACTCTTGATGACGAAGATCAGAGTTTCTTGCTTGAAGCTGTTGACAGCGTTACCCAGGAAGTGATCATAGAGCATCCTGATCCTTCATCATCAACTGAACTCAGCTCTAGCACAAACCTAGCTTGTACAGCTCTACCTGTCAAACCTTTGGTGTTCTATGGCTTACCGAAACGTAAATGTACACTCCAAACTTCAGCAGCGAACTCCGAAGAAGGAGAGCAACTGCCTCTGCCAAAAAAGTTGCCATCTAGTTCAAAAACTCAGTCAGTGATCACTGGTTTTGGCTTTAGGTGGAAAAGGGGAGCAACTAAAGTCATAACAAACACTAGTGAATAGGACTATGGACAAGTGAACTTGAAATTAGATGACTCTGCAGATATTGATGCTGTTGAAGTCTTTGAACAAGCATCTGATTTCAGCACTTTATTCTCACTAGTTGTGGAGCAAAGTGAGCTTTATATGAAACCGAAGGGCATTCCATTCCAGACAAATGCAGATGAGCTTCGAGCCTTCTTTGGAATAGGTCTTGTTATCATGTTCTGCCATCGATCAGAGACTATTGGTCTACTCATCCAGATCTTCAGGTACCATTTATAGCAAATCCAAAGACAATGAGTCGTGCTCGATTTGAAGCAATTCGCTCTGCTTTGCACTTTGCAAATAATGAGGACATGTTACCTAGAACTCATCCCCAGTGTGATAGAGCTTTTAAAGTTAGTCCATTGATTGAGCACTTCAATCGATGCTTCCAGGCTGCGAGAACTCCAAGCAAGCAACAGTCGATTGATGAGCACATGATAAAACATCATGAAGCAGTACATCAGAAACCAGCCTGTGAAATGGGGATTCAAGCTATGGTGCAGATGTGATGCCATCTCAGGCTATTTTTTTTTTTATCAGTTTGACATCTATACTGGATGAAAAACAGACACAGAACAAGGTCTTGGAGAGAGTGTCATTGTTATGCTGACAAAACAACTAGAACAGCTATGCTGTCAGGTTTTGAGCGACAATGTTTTTTAATTCACCACTGCTGCAATACGAGATGTTGCAGAAGAAGATCTACCTTTGTGGCACAGTTCGTGTGGACAGGAAAAATATGCCCAAAAACTTGATAGCTGACAAAGAAATGAAACGAGGAGATGTGAATACTATGAGTGCAAATGGCGTCTCATGTGTAAAATGGATGGACAATGGATCAGTGACACGGTTGTCAAAATTCCTTACATGCAAAAAGGATGATATGACGCATGTGCGGAGAAGGCAGGCAGGATGTGCAGAAAAGCTGCATATTCCATGTCCAACCATTGCTACTATTTACAAAAGTACATGGGGGGTGTGGACCTGATCGATCAGAAGAAAGTGTCCTATGAGACAGACCAGAAGTCAAAAATAAAGTTTTATTTGAGGATTTTCTTTGACCTCCTAGATATTGCTGTAAACAACAGTCACTGCATTTATATACAAGCAAATGAAGAGAGGCACCCAGAGTACAAAGCGATTACACCACTGGAATATCGGCAGATGATAGCAAGGAGTCTGGTGGGTGGATACTCCAACAGACAAAGAAAAGCTCCGTCAGCGCCAGTCAGAAGTTCACGAAGTGTCCTTCCAGCACCAAAGCCGAAACATTCCATAATTAGAAGCGATAGACGCAAACAATGTGCCAAACGTGGGAATGAAAATCGCACAGACAGCCTCTGCGACACATGTATCGTGCACCTTTGTTACACAAAGACACGCAACTGCTTTGCTGACTATCATAGCCTGAACTGTTAGGCTATCACATATTGAGATTTTGCATTTTGAGACAGTGACAGTACCTTGACACATACGTTTTTGTACATAAATACATGTTATTGTTAAAATTGTTTCGAGCAAGTATCTGAATAAATGTCAAAATAGTTTAAGAGTAGCAGCATTTGACTCAATTTATTATGAAATCAAACTAGGGTGGTGTACTGGATATACGCCTATATATACAATCAAGCAAATAATGTGGGAATAGGCGCTAAAACAAAATAATAATATTATCTTTATTATATGTACGGTTAAAATAAAGGGTATCACCCGTCAGTGTAACAGTCAGCACTGACTAATACTAAGTATGTGAGAAGGAAATAATGTCTCCAAACAGCGCCACCATCTGGAGCACTAGAACAGTCTCACAGACTAACCAACACGTAAAGGGGCTCGATACACCACAGGGTACAAGGTATTTGACCCAGGGTGAGGACTATAATCAAGGGGATGTCTGGTGTCAGGAATTCACCAACCAACACTCCAAACAGCGAGAGCCAGCGCGCAGACTCTCACTGCACTAGAATAGTCACAGGTGCAGGACTATGGCAGAGCATAAGCCGTCACTCCAATGTTGAATTACGGAGCAAGGATTGCCCTGACATACCCCTAATTGGTAACAGCTCAACGCGTTTCTATGCATTGGGAATGCATTTCATCAGGAGTTATGTGCACCAAACTTAAAACAGAGCCCAAAGCCTCAACTATGATTTTTAGACCGAGGTAGTCGACGGACAGGCAGCAGTAGAATAACCTGCCTAACACCGCATTCCTCTAGTATGAGGTACGGAGCTGTAAATAACAGACTACTGTCCTGCCTGAGCTAGCAGCCTCTAGGTTGAGGCGCAGCGTGCTAGTGTGCATATGAATCGGCGCTGTAATGGCCGGATTGGCTGTGAGACTGAGGCGTGTCTAGCAGGGCGGGGTTTCACCCTGTAAATTTCGGCGTTCTGTGGGCCGCTTTGCGGCCATTACAGCGCCGATTCATATGCACACTAGCACGCTGCGCCTCAACCTAGAGGCTGCTAGCTCAGGCAGGACAGTAGTCTGTTATTTACAGCTCCGTACCTCATACTAGAGGAATGCGGTGTTAGGCAGGTTATTCTACTGCTGCCTGTCCGTCCACTACCTCGGTCTAAAAATCATAGTTGAGGCTTTGGGCTCTGTTTTAAGTTTGGTGCACATAGCTCCTGATGAAATGCATTCCCAATGCATAGAAACGCGTTGAGCTGTTACCAATTAGGGGTATGTCAGGGCAATCCTTGCTCCGTAATTCAACATTGGAGTGACGGCTTATGCTCTGCCATAGTCCTGCACCTGTGACTATTCTAGTGCAGTGAGAGTCTGCGCGCTGACTCTCGCTGTTTGGAGTGTTGGTTGGTGAATTCCTGACACCAGACATCCCCTTGATTATCGTCCTCACCCTGGGTCAAATACCTTGTACCCTGTGGTGTATCGAGCCCCTTTACGTGTTGGTTAGTCTGTGAGACTGTTCTAGTGCTCCAGATGGTGGCGCTGTTTGGAGACATTATTTCCTTCTCACATACTTAGTATTAGTCAGTGCTGACTGTTACACTGACGGGTGATACCCTTTATTTTAACCGTACATATAATAAAGATAATATTATTATTTTGTTTTAGCGCCTATTCCCACATTATTTGCTCAATTTATTATGACCTTCTTTAGAATTCATTGTAAAATAAATTTAAAGTTCCAGAAACAGACAATGCTTGCAACCTCGTCTCCCTTGAGGACCATAGGGACACATTTGTCCCTTGTCATAACTCCTCCCCCAAAAATGACACAAGTGTGGAAATGGTTTTATTTATTGTTCAAATGCATTCTTAAAAAGGGAAAAAAATATATAATTATTTTTATATTGATGACGGTAATCTTATGGTCCTCAAAGGGTTAAAACGATGCAAAAGCCGTGAGAAGTTCACACTATCCAGATGGTTTTGTTAAAAGGAGATTTTGTATAACTTACCAGTAAAATCTCTTTCTCGCTCTTCATTGGGGGACACAGGGGGTATAGCTATGTTCTCTAGGAGGCGTTGACACTAGTAAAAGCTGTTAGCTCCTCCCCTGGCAGCTATACCCCCTCCAGCCTGAAAAGAGAGCTTCAGTTTGTGCATAAGCAGTAGGAGAAGCAAGCCCACCAAAGAAAAAAGGACCCAACAGGGTTCAAACCAGGAACAGCTACAACTGTGGTTTAACAACAATACTGGGTGGGTGTTTGTTCCCCAATGAAGAGCGAGAAAGAGATTTTACTGGTAAGTTATACAAAATCTCCTTATCTCGCCCATATTCATTGGGGGACACAGGAACCGTGGGACGTCCTAAAGCAGTCCACAGGGAGGGGAAAACCACAGACCCCTGGAAGCAAGTGTTCCTGCTGGCATCTAAGAAACTGCCGCCTGCAAAACCACGCGGTCCAAGGTGGTGTCTACCGATGCAGAGTATGCACCTGGTAAAATCTTGTGAATGTGTGTAAGGAGGACAAGGAGCCACCTTACATGATTGTGCAGCCGAAGCGTGATCCCTCCGAGCCCAAGATGCGCCCACCGCCCTGGGGGAGTTAGCCGTGACACCTAAGGGCGGAACCCTGCCCCGGGCGCAGTATGCGTCAGCAAACGCAGACCGAATCCAACGTGCGATTTCCACCTTGGAGGCCGCCAATCCCTTGTGAGGACCCTCCGTAAGACAAAAAAGGGAGTCCGTACAGCGGAAGGGACCGGAGACTGCTAAATAGATCTTCAGAGCAACGACAACGTCCAAATCGTGTAACTCCTGTTCCTTAGGGTATGAAGGAGATGAACACAATGAGGGAAAGAATTTCCTCATTAATATGGAAGTCAGAGACCACCTTCGGAAGAAAAGAAGGGACAGGCCGGAAAACCATTTGTCCCTATGAATAACCAGGAAGGGTTCTCTGGAAGAGAACGCCGCCAACTTGGACACCCATCTAATGGATGTGATAGCAACCAGAAAAAACTACCTTCCAGGACAGGAGTCTGAGTGAACAACCCCCGCAAGGGCTCAGGGGGAAGCCTGGCGCACTGAGAGGACTAATTCAGATCCGAAGGCGTTAAAAGAGGCCGGCACAGAGGAACTGTATGTGCCACTCCCAGAAAGAAGGTTCTTACAGGCCCTAGGGGGCCAGAGGACGCTGGAAAAAGATAGAAAACGCCAACACCTGACCCTGCCAAGAACTAAAGGCCAGACCAAGGTCCAACCCTGATTGAAGGAAGGACAGGACCCTGGGGAGAGAAACAACGAAGTGGGGGAATGTTCCGGTTCCCCAGAAACCAGGAAGACCTCCCGGTCCTGTAATGGATCCCGGACGATGCAGGCTTCCTGGCCTGAATCATAGTGCGGATGACGTCCGCTAAAAAACCTCTTCACGTCAGAACGGTGGTTGCAATAGTCACACCGTCAAACGAAGAGACCTTAAATGCTGATAGAAGACCAGACCCTGAAGAGGGTCGTCTCTGAGCGGCAGCAACCAAGGGACATCTCCTAGAAGGAGAACGAGGTCGTTGTACCACGCCCGACTGGGCCAATCTGGAGCGACTAGGAATGTCGGAATGCCGTCCATGATGATCTTCCGTAGAACCCTGAATAGGAGGGGAAGGAAAAAACATGTAGAGGAGGGAAACTCCTACCAAGGGTAGAGCAGGACGACTACGCCGCATGCTTCTGGATCTCTGGTTCGGGAGAAGGGTAGGAAGCTTCGTGTAGACACAGTAAGCACACCCAGGACCAATGGGAAGGATTCCCTGTAAAAGGGGAATGGAAGGCCACAACGAATACCCCATACAATGCAGACGAGGGAAGGCAGTAACATAGGAGCCACTAAGGCTTGCGGGGTGGCTATGAGCCTTAAAAACTCTACCTGGAAGGGCGCTGAACAGGAGCAACTGCCAAGCTAATGCCAGGGTAGGACCCCCACCTGAGGGGAATGCTTCACTGCAGCAACCACGAACTCGAGCCTTCGCGTAAAATCTGCCCCTGCGGAAGAGAACTGGTTGTAGCAGCTAAACTAGCGTGCCAGCATAAGCACTTTCCCATAAGGAGGAGTGGTGGATAGAGAATACAGAATCAGCGAAAACACACAACTGCAATGGTGTACGCACTACGTATTGATGCGGACAAATTCATGACCGACTGGAACAGTGGAGGCTCATGGAGATGGGAGGTCTCTGGGACACAAGTGTTGCTAGGTAACCCCCTGAAGGCAGAGGAAGTTACAATCCTGCCCAAAACCAGCACCAAAAAGAAGAGGATACAAAGTGGAATAGCCACCGTATCCACTGGCGGTACCCATATGCCACTAGATGAAGAGTACCGGGCACCCGCGGGTACCGACTGGTGCCACGCCCCACGTGCGAAACAAAATAAGGCATCCAGGAAGCCATGCAAGGGGAGTTGTAACGGAACGCCTAGCACCCCGACCGGGTACCTCCGTCGATAGAAGCTCCTAGTGCTTCCAGAGGACTCCAAGCACTCCACTTGACACCGTCAGCGCTGCAGACCCCACGAACCGCCGAAGCTTGGTTGAGGTCTCGCCGTCTCCTACCCACCCTGGACCTACGACAAGGCTCCAGTGGGTGAACCTCTCCTAAATCTAGAGACAGGAACCAGGAGCAAGCTCTTACAAGAGCTTATACTCAGGGGAGTATTATGATATAGCAATCCCCAAGAGTGTAGTTATCCCATCCCCCAAACATGAGCCAAGACTTCATGAAGGTATAAAAACAGGAACTCTTTATTTTAACACACAAGCATTTTATACACATCTTCCAACAAGGTTACCACCCACAGGGTTTTGTAAAAACAGCCAATAACCACATACAATACACTCAGACACTCCCACACAAAATCCTCCCCTCTGCCAGTGATAGAATTACCTCACACTGGGTTGATGCAATCATCACAGGCAGGCGAATACACAATATCCTCTGTCCTGAAGACAACCGAGAAGTAATTCAATTATCTCTCAGGACAAAGGACATCGCCAGTACACACAGAGACAATGGAACAGACCTCCCTACTCAACGTATACAATGTCCCACCCTTTTCAATACACAGACATTTAACATCCCAAAATGGCACGAATTAGACCAGGGTTCAAGTTAGTCCAAGTCCTTTGTGAACAAATGAGGCCTGGCTGATGAGAGGGCCCATAATCCTGGGGCAAGAGGCTAGTAGCCAGGCCCCTCCAAAACCCAGTGGCGAGGTTGGTTTCGCCACAGGAGTCATACTGAATTGCTAGCCCATTACTCCAGCAAAGGAGGGCCACCCGCAAAGGCCACCGAATTCAGTACTAGAAGAATCCGCCACCTGCGAAGAGCTGTACAGTAAGCACCCCATAAAGCAATTACCACTCCCACAGTAGTAGCCAGCGCTTGCCCAGTCAGCGCAAGACTGAGGGGGGAGGCCTGAGACTATCCCGTAGAAGCCATGGTCCAGATGAATTGCGGCATCCCAAGATGCTCCTTATTTCCCCGCTAGTGGAAGGGGGTAATGCAACAGGAAGCACAGTGATGTGCAACACTTCACCTATGGAAAGGAACAGCGTGACAGTCGGGACCGAATCCAATGGTAGTGTAATTACCCTACCTATGGAAGGTGGAATGCATACGCAAGTACTTAAGCCAGTGGAAGTAGAAATACTCCACCTATGAAGGGGGGGGGGGTCGATGCCTACAGCGGAACTAGTGCATATGGCGAGTCCTGTACCCCGTGGGAGTGTAATTACTGCACCTAAGTAAGGCGTAATGCCTACAGCAGATGTTGCAACCAGAGATAATGTAATTGCGCCACCTATGGAAGGGGCTAATACATACGTCAGGTACTGAACCCAGTGAAGATGCAATTCCGCCACCTAAGAAGGGGGAAAAATACATCCGGCACTGAACACCACTGTTATCGTACTCAGTCCACTTAAGGAAGGGGATGGATATAAAGGCGAGTACTGTATCCTGTAGAAGTGCAATGACTCTGCATATGGAAGGAAAGCCTGGACATGTGAGCGCAAGTCTACCACTTAGAACCTCGCCCCTGGCAGTTGTGAACTGCGCAGGAGGGGGCTTATCAACCAAACTACCCAGGTGGTGGAATAAGAAGTCTAGAGGTCCATCCACTGGATTGCGCAGGCAATGTATCATCACCAAACAACCCCGGAGGGTGGATTGGGAAGTTCCAAAGGTCCTCCGCTGAATTGCGCAGGTGGAGAATTATCAACCAAATGACCCGGAAGGGTGGATAGAAGTCCTTTATTGAAATGCGCAGGTGGAGGATTATCAACCAAACTACCCAGGGGGTGGAATGGGAAGTCTAGAGGTCCTCCACTCGAACGCGCAAGCGATGCATTATCAACCAAACGACCCCGGAGGGTGGATTGGGAAGTTCCAGAGGTCATCCACTGGAATGCGCAGGCGGTGCATTATCAACCAAACGACCCCGGAGGGTGGATTGGGAATTCCAGAGGTCCTTAATTGGATTGCGCAGGCGGTGCATTATCAACCAACAGACCCCGGGGGGTGGATTGGGAACTCCAGAGGTCCTCAACTGGATTGCAGCGGTGGAAAATAATCAACCAAGCTACCCCGGAGGGTGGGTTGAGAACTGTCAGAGGTCCTCCACTGGATTACGCAGGTGGAGGATTATCAACCAAACAGCCCCAGAGGGCGGAGTGGGGGTTCAACAGGTGTCCTTCACTGTATTGCGCAGGCGGGGAGCCTCCTCATCATTCCCCTTGATAGCCAGCCACACCTCTCCCACCGCGGAGGGCGGATTGGAAAACTATGAAAGGCCATCACGTGATCCGGAATGGGGCACAGTCCCATCATGGTGCCGCACAGTCAGAGTGGATTGTGACTGAGGAGAGTAGTTCCCATATGGATGTAAACGTTTGTTTTTATTTCTCCCCATTTATTTTTTTTTTTTTTTTTTTTTTTAACTGGTATGCCTAGCCTCAAGTATTAAGAGGCAGGAAGGGCTTAACTGTGCAATATGATCCCCCGCTAGTAGGCAATTTTGCAAAGCCCATCTAACCCCTGATAATCCGGTGCCGGCCTAATTGGCTGGCCAGTAAGGGTTAAAAAAAAAATTAAAAAAATAAGGGACTTGAAGCCCAGGGGCGGTGCTGATGGGGGCGGGGGCAGCTAGGCAGGAAGAATTCGCGCCAGCCCGCCTCCCTGCCCCTCACATACTTGGATGGGTTGCGGCCTAAAGTCCTGATGCTCGGTCAACCGGGACCCTCCCCCTCTGTACTGAAAGTCAGCCGGAGGGTAGAGGGACCCGGAGCGGTGCGCGACATACACCTTCCGGCCGGAGGAGCCGCCCCACGGCCGGAATGACACAGGGGAGGAAGAACCTGTAGGCCCCATTTGAAGCCGGGGCCTAAAGTTTTTCGGCGCCCGGAGACCGGAATGTTCACCCCGCGGCCGGGAACTTGTTTGTGCTCCCATGTAGAGTAAGTGCCTCGCGGTACGAGAGTCCCGCAAGGGCTCAGTTGTCCGCGATAGGTAAACGGCATTAACCCCTTTCGCAGCGGCGCGTTTGGAATCTGGTGGACACTGCAGTGGGTGTCGCCCTGCGCTCCAGTCTTTCGCTGGAGTAGCCCGGGGAGAAGATACATTAACCCTCTATGAGCCGGACAGCCGTCGGCCTAGAGGGGAAGTGAGAGAGAGGGTCCGCGTGTCTTGGTGGTGCATGGTGCCCGCCGGATTAACCCCTTCTCTGCTTAGGGGTCTAGTCCCTAGCTAAATAAAGTCCCCTTGCCATTAACCCTTAAGGGATTGAGGGAGGGAGGGGGAAGAGGGCTTCATACTTACCTAATCCAGTGTACTCACCTCATCTTCATCCTCTTCTCTTCACCCTCCCTAAGTGGGCCTATAAGGTCACCTTCTCCAGCAGGGTCACCTCCTCAGCAGCTGGCACCGGAGTGGCAGGAGTCTGGTATGGCGGGAGGGTCTTCTCTTTGCGGACCTAGGTGACCCTCTGGCTGGCGGGAGCAGGGGAGCGAGGCTGCCCTGGTCCACCTTGTCTTCTTGTGGGGGGAGGAGGCAGCGTGGCGAACCAACCCTGGCATGCTCCCCCGGGAGAACAGGGAGACGAGGCGACCACTGTCTCCCACCTAAAAGAAAAGAAAAAAAAGAAAAGAAAAAATCTTCAGGAGGTCTTGCCTCCTATTGACACTAGAAAAAACTGAAGCTCTCTCTCCAGGCTGGAGGGGGTATAGCTGCTAGGGGAGGAGCTAACAGCTTTTACTAGTGTCAACGCCTCCTAGAGGACATAGCTATACCCACGGTTCCTGTGTCCCCCAATGAATATGGGCGAGAAATTGGTATTGAAAATTTGTAAATCATCTCCCAGCAAGGTGACAGTATCACGTTTTGTGCCTACAATTATTATTATTTCCCAACATTTTTTAAACAAAAGAAAAGAATGGAGATGGGTGTTCTCACACACAGTGCGGTCTCTCCTTACTGTTGGAGACGGGCTCAAAGACTGTCTAGAGTCCTTCTCAGTGACTGCTGGGGGTCTCACCATTCGTACCCCCTACTGATCAAAACCTTTGACAGGTCACTATGACACGATACATTTTATGAAAGCACAGGGGCACTTTAAATGTTGGCTGATGATCGTTCAGCCAACAAAATTGACGCATGAAAACATATGTAACTAAGGCTCTGTTCACATCTGCATTGGTGATCTATTAGGAGCCTCTATCGCAGATTCTGTACCTTTTTTAACCTCCTAACAGTCACATTAAAATCGGGGGGAAAAAACTTCCAAAATTTTTTTATTGTAGATTTTTAACAGGAGTCTGAAGTAAATCTTGTTGGTGCACAATCCAGGGGACACAACTGAATTTTTAACCCCTGAGTGACATAATTAATTTTAGCCTTAAGTACCAATAATATTTTTTCCCTTTGTATTCCAGCAGTCCTAACTTTTTTATTTTGCAGCATTACAGGATTAAGGCTAGGTCTACACGACGACATTTGTCGCGCGACAATAAGTCGCGCGACAAATAAGGCGCAACATTTGTCGCGCAACATTTTGTTGCACTAATGTCGCGCAACAATTTTTATAATGGCAGTCTATGGTGTCGCACTGCAACATGCAACATTCTGCGACTGCGACGCAACAGTCGCAGAAAAATCCATCTCGTTGGATTTTCTGCGACTGTTGCGTCGCAGTCGCAGCATGTTGCAGTGCGACACCATAGACTGCCATTATAAAAATTGTCGCGCGACATTGGTGCAACAAAATGTCGCGCGACAAATGTCGTCGTGTAGACCTAGCCTAAGAACCATTTTTTTAAGAACCATATTGAGGGAAAGAAAAAAAAATTGAAATTTTAACATTATTTTGTGGAATTTATTTACGCTCACTGTGTGGTAAAACTGACAATGTTTATTATGTGGGTCATTACAATGATGATAATGCCACATTTCTATATATATTTATTTTTTTAACTATTTTTCCTTTCCTCCTGCAGCTGCTCCCCCTCCTCCAGACTGAAGGGATGGAGTGGGGGAGAGGCTGCTTTAGCTGCTGGTATCTCTGATTTGGTAGCAGCTAGAAATACAGTATGGGCTGGCATTCCAAGCTTTTAAACAATACCAAAATGACAGCAATATCTTCGCTACATGGGGAGATATCACTATTAGAAATCAGGATGCAGCTGAAAGTGAAAGTAAAAGCAGGTTTTACACGCAATTATTTCCGACTTGATTTTTAACAGCGATATCTCCTGCTTATCTTGGGCTAATGCTTGTATGAAAGCCTGGAATGCTAGCTTTCAAACATGCTCCTATAGAGAGCTATCAGCACATGAGAGAGGAAATAAGCAACAAGAGAACTACAGTGATCACAGGAGATTCTGTTGGGCTATGTTCACATCTGCCGCGCATATTCAGTTTCTATTCTGGCGTGAAAACCCCCCAAAAAACCTTGAAGAATATCTGGATCCAGCATGTGACTGACACCATAGGACCCCATTGACTATAATGACATTCAACTTATTTTTTGCTGGAACCTCCACTGCAAATGTGAACACAGCTTGAAAGAAAATATATACCGGTAACCTACATAATACTGTCCTACCATTACCTGGAGTTGTCACTTTCTCTTGTGAGGACGTTTTGGGGAAATTTTTATGTACATTAGCTTCCCTTTTTTCCTAGAAAACAAAAGGAGATAAAAAGTTACAAAAATATCTGATGTGTCCAGAAAGTGCACCTAAAAATTATAGTAATTTTCCAACCTTTCTGCGCAGCTGTTCCTGTTCGTATTCCTCCTTTGATATCCTAGAAAAATACAAGCATATCTTCTATAACTGAAGGAGAATTCTGCCGTCTGGCTGATCAGCGAGCATTTTACTGATCATTACAGTACACGATATACTGCCTGACTAATAAAATATGTGACTCTCCTAAAGGACACTGCTAATTTCAATAAGCTACTTTAGTCCAAATTTGCACCCAATGCATGGTTCTGTATCCACATAGTACAAGCTGTATAGAGGGGGTTACTATATCAGTACACACCATTTCCAACTAGCACAACAGGGCTCTTAGGGGAGAGCCAAAAGTACGAGCAGCTCTTAATCCATGGTCATTTATTCATCTGACTTGGAACTTTTTAAGGGTGCATTCACACGACCGTATGTATTCTACAGTCCACAAAACACAAATCCACAAAAAATACGTGTGACGTCCGTGTTACATCTGTTTATTTGCAAAATGCTTATTCTTGTCTGCAAAATGGACTTGTTGTATCTCTTTGGTGTGTTGTCCAGGTTTTTTGTGGACCAGGTGCAGACTAAAAATACGGTTATGTGAATGGGGCCTTAGACTAACGAAGGGGAAAAGTGTAATTGCTGGCAATTCCCCGCAAGCAATATTAACAGATACTGGCAAGCCTGTACTCAGAAAAGGGGCATCCATGGCAAATGAAGACGATGCACCTCCAACGCTTTATGTAACCAAGCAGCCTTTCATAGGTTACACTACTACTGCTTCTCCCAAAATTCAACAAGCAGCAATAGAAGGACTAATATACTCTTAAAAATGAAATGCTATGATCAACTCTGGGAGAAATTGTTTTATTATTTAATTTTACTCTACACATTTTTTTAATTGGTATTTATTAAAAATGTTCAGCCCTTTTCTCTGCACAGATGTCAGTCTCTGTATTTGCAGAGAGACAGTCTCTCTGTTCACAATGAGTCCAGATCATGTGTAGCACTCACCTCTGAATTCCTGACAGCTCATAAACACTCGCTATAGCTCAATTCTTATCTAACTAATTTTAATTTAGCTTAAATAAGTGTTTATTGGCTGAAAATGGCTACACATAAACAGTCAGAGATTCTATATCAGATGGGACTCACCGTGAACAAAGACGGCTACTCTGCAAATACAAAGACTGACATCTGTGCAGAGAAAATTGTAGCCCAAAAAAAGTAGAAAGCAATCATAAAAAAAAACAAAAAAACTATTACCTCCAGAGGTGTCCATAGCCTTTAATGCTAGCCAAAGGATATCATCCCTACGTGTTCTCAATAGGGACAATGGAGTAAGCTGCTGCCAGACACCTCTAGTGGTGGCTTATCTTCCCGACAGCAAAAGGATCGGTCATGTTGAAATCCTGCCCAAACCTTTTCTCCTCAATGATCTGCCATGTTGGGGAGACTTGGGAATCACCCATACACATTAGATCGTCAACTAGGCCTGCCAAAGCATGGGCACTGTCAGTGTGGCCTGCGCTGATAGATGCAGACCCATTCAACTTGAATGGAGGCACGGCAAAACAAAATATAGCATGTTCTATGCTTTTCCGGAGGCACGGGCCGAAATGCCACGGAAGCATGCCGTAGTGCTTCTGTGGCTTTCCGCTCTGTATGTTCCGACCTGCAATATGGGCATGGCCGAAACACGTTCTTGTGATGTGTATGGCCAGATTATGTGTGCAATGGCTGGAGGAGTTTTATCACTTTAACCACACCAAGCTGTAATGTATGACCCCTGTTCCATATCTGTAGGCACAACATTATACCTCAGTGCCAATCATCCAAGCCAATATAGATTTATAGTAGAACAGACAAGATCTTGACTATTTACCTTAAAGCTTCAGAGATCATTTTTATTTCCTGTTGTTCAAGGTCTGAAATAAAATCTGCACCATTTTTCAGGCATTCTGGAAGGTCACCTATAGGCAAAAAAAAATTCTCCAACTGAAAACTACAGTTGCAAGAAAAAGTATGTAAACCCTTTGGAATAATATGGATTTCTGCACAAATTGGTCATAAAATGTGATCTGATCTTTATCTAAGTCACAACAATAGACAATCACAGTCTGCTTAAACTAATAACACACAAAGAATTAAATGTTACCATGTTTTTATTGAACACACCATGTAAACATTCACAGTGCAGGTAGAAAAAGTATGTGAACCCTTGGATTTAATAACTGGTTGAACCTCCTTTGGCAGCAATAACTTCCACCAAACATTTCCTGTAGTTGCAGATCAGACGTGCACAACGGTCAGGAGTAATTCTAGACCATTCCTCTTTACAGAACTGTCACAGTTCAGCAATATTCTTGGGATGTCTGGTGTGAATCGCTTTCTTGAGGTCATGCCACAGCATCTCAATCGGGTTGAGGTCAGGACTCTGACTGGGCCACTTCAGAAGGCGTATTTTCTTCTGTTTAAGCCATTCTGTTGTTGATTTACTTCTATGCTTTGGGTCGTTGTCCTGTTGCAACACCAATCTTCTGTTGAGCTTCAGCTGGTGGACAGATGGCCTTAAGTTCTCCTGCAAAATGTCTTGATAAACTTGGGAATTCATTTTTCATTCGATGATAGCAATCCGTCCAGGCCCTGATGCAGCAAAGCAGCCCCAAACCATGATGCCCCCACCACCATACTTCACAGTTGGGATAAGGTTTTGATGTTGGTGTGCTGTGCCTCTTTTTCTCCACACATAGTGTTCTTCCAAACAACTCAACTTTGGTTTCATCTGTCCATAGAATATTTTGCCAGTACTGCTGTGGAACATCCAGGTGCTCTTGTGCAAACTGTAAACGTGCAGCAATGGTTTTTTTGAACAGCAGTGGCTTCCTCTGTGGTATCCTCCCATGAAATCCATTCTTGTTTAGTGTTTTACGTATCGTAGATTCGCTAACAGGGATGTTAGCATATGCCAGAGACTTTTGTAAGTCTTTAGCTGACACTCTAGGATTCTTCTTCACCTCATTGAGCAGTCTGCGCTGTGCTCTTACAGTCATCTTTACAGGACGGCCACTCCTAGGGAGAGTAGCAGCAGTGCAGAACTTTCTCCATTTATAGCCAATTTTTCTTACCGTGGACTGATGAACAGCAAGGCTTTTGGAGATACTTTTATAACCCTTTCCAGCTTTATGCAAGTCAACAATTCTTAATCATAGGTCTTCGGAGAGCTCTTTTGTGCGAGGCATCATTCACATCAGGCAATGCTTCTTGTGAAAAGCAAACCCAGAACTGGTGTGTGTTTTTTTTTATAGGGCAGGGCAGCTGTAACCAACACCTCCAAGCTCATCTCATTGATTGGACTCCAGTTGGCTGACACCTCACTCCAATTAGCTCTTGGAGATGTCATTAGTCTAGGGGTTCACATACTTTTTCCACCTGCACTGTGAATGTTTACATGGTGTGTTCAATAAAAACATGGTAACATTTAATTCTTTGTGTGTTATTAGTTTAAGCAGACTGTGGTTGTCTATTGTTGTGACTTAGATGAAGATCAGATCACATTTTATGACCAATTTGTGCAGAAATCCATATCATTCCAAAGGGTTCACATACTTTTTCTTGCAACTGTATATCTAAAGTGAAAAAAAAAAAAAAAAAGCCAAATAGTGGGCGGCAATCTCCATGTATTACCGTTCTTTTGCTGGATGATCTGGATTGCTTGCAACTGAAGCTCTATGTTCTTCTGCAGCATCATTTCTTTAAAGACCACAAAGTCTTCTACAGCGACCACAGATTGCAAGATCATCTACAAATGAAGACAACACAACTGAGCTTCATCTCATAAAATATCGAGAAAATGAAAGGTTACACCTATTCTCTGTTAATTCCCTGCCACATCAATTAAAGCTTAGTTTATGGCAGTTCAGAAAGCAACGGCACTCAGATCTCCACGTAGATTAACCCACCTAAGGTCAATAGGAGGATTACAATTGTATTATCCCTTAATCTAGGTTATCCCTCAAAGAGTGTCCGGAAAGATTTACGGCAAGAGGAAACACGGTATATGTTACCTTGTCATGACCGGAAACAAAATATGCTGCCAATGTCATGAGGCTGGAATTTTATTTTATAAAAGAACAGGTATCCAGAGAATTTATAACTAAGTTACTGATAAAGATGACTGGAAAGGCTGTATTGTTGGTGACCATTACATTGTTGGTACCCAATACCCAAGCACCCATGCACAAAAACGTTAGTAGATGGGTTATCTCATTTATAAGCACCTACAGAATAGTCATCCATTAGCGAGTGGCTACAATGTCCAGTAAAACCTGATGGACCCCACTACAATGGGGCCCCGCAAGAACTCTTGGTGCCCGGTATGCCATGGATTCGGCACTGCAGTTATTTTTGTTGTTCTGCTCTTATAATGGAGGAAGGGAATAACAATAAAGGTGTAGCCTTATTTAAAGCCGTAGCCTTATTTAAAGTCCCAAATACCCTGGCATAGCACATCAGAACCCTGTAGAGATCGCGGTCCTGCCCGTGCCTGCTCCACTCTGCTAAAAGCTCACATCAGTGGCGGATTATAATTGGGGCGTTTGGGTCTGTAGCCCCGGGCCCAGCATCGTTGGGGGGCCCAACACCGACCCAAATGCCTACAAACTACGGTGGGGCACGGGAGCGCATAGTTCCCTGCGCCACGATCACCACTATAGGCTTCGCGAGCCATTGCGTGTCTGCGCCCGGACGTAGCACACTAACGTGTGTGCGCAGCGTACCTGCCTACCACCTATGATTGAGCGCCCACTGGGACACAGGTAAGTATTAGCTTTTATTTGCATTTTTTTTATGCCAACTTTGGGGGGACATTACTGAGCGGCACAGGAGAATATTACTGAAGGGACAGTGGGGGCAAACTACTACATGGGGAGCAAACTACTACGTGGGGGCAAATTACTAGTGTGGGGGAAATTAATACTGTGGGGGCAGTGTGGGGGACAATTAATACTATGGGGGCAGTGTGGGGGATAATTACTACCGTGGGGGGAATTAATACTGTGGGGGCAGTGTGGAAAAATTAATACTGTGGGGGCAGTGTGGAGAAATTAATACTGTTGGGGCAGTGTGGGGGCAAACTACTATATGGGGGTAGTGTGGAAATGTGGCTATTGGGGAGGAACTATAGGGGCATTTCTATTAAAAGGACATATTAGGGGACATTATTTTTCAGGGACACTATACAGGCATTATTACCTCGAGCACAATATAGGATGTTATTACTGGGGGCACTCTAGGAGACATTATAATTGCTGTAGACACTATAGGGACATTTGGGGGTCATTTATTAAACTGGTGTAACGTAGAACTGGCTTAGTCGCCCATGGCAACCAGATTCTACTTTAATTTTAGACAGCTCCTTTTGAAAATGAAAGGTGGAATCTGATTAGTTGCTATGGGCAACTAAGCCTGTTGTACTTTACATCAGTTTGGTAAATGACCCCAACTATGAGAAATCTAACATGTCTGTGTAACAAACTCTGTAGAGACAAGATGCGGCTGAAATAATTAGTCATGGCATTCTGGGGCAAATGGAGGAGAACAGGAAAGAGAAGAGCTACATGACAGGAGATGTCACTGGAAGTAAGAGGTATGTGGTGCTGTATTCTATCATATGTAGAGCTGGCTCACTACTGTGAGCAGTGTCTCAACTTTTTATTATAATTTACCATATTTTTCGCTTTATAAGACACACTTTTCCCCCCCAAAATGGGGGGAAGAAGTCAATGCATATTATAAAGCGAACGTGCCCAGAAATATGGCCATCACAATGCAGACTGTTATCTAGAGATGCACCTCCAGTGTTAATAATGTGAGGCGGAGCCTTCTAGTAGGAAGTCTGGGGTGGGCGGCGGTCATTGAAGCTAAATGCCGCCAGCACACATGTTTAATAGGAAGTGTGAGCGCTCAGTCTGCTGTTGCTTAGCAGCACTGACGCTGTGCTGTCCTCCGAACCACACCTCCCTCCCCTACTGTGACGCGCTCCGGCACTGCTGCCCTGTATGTTGAGCTGATTGGTGGTGAGCACGGCAGGCTCTGCTGCTCTGCCGCCTCCACCAATCAGTTTAGTCAGTTGCCCGACCGTTTGTCACTACCAACTGCTCGTAGATACTGAACCTCCGGCACCCCGAGTCAGCACTGCTTTCCCCTGGGACTACTGGGCTGTCTCTATCTGAGACTTAATGAGTGACAGCCTGGATATAAAGAAGGGGAGATCAAGGGCCGACCTGGACAGATACATATTACATATGGCTAGAACCTCTCCTCATCTATAGGAATACACCCATGTACTGCAGTACATGGGTGCACTCTTTAGGATGAGGGGGTTATAGTCACATTTAATATAAACACTGTCCAGGAGCTGTACTATTATTGACCTAAGTATTTGCATTAAAGGGAGTCTGTCACCACATTTCAGCATATTAGACCGATCAAATAGAGTTATATGATCCACCCAGAACTTAAAAACAGTACCTTTGTTGTAGAAAACGGACTTTTCTTTTAGCCGAAAATGAACTTATAAGGTTATGTTAATGAGCCCTCTCAAGTGCCCAGGACGGTCTCTCAATCCTCGGAGCCCCAGGCAGCACCTCCTAAACGGCTCATAACCCCGCCCTCCGTGCGCCTCTGCCCGCCCGTTTACTCCCCTCCCCTGTCCTTTTCCACTGCGGCTGTGCGGTCCAAATCGTAGCGGGCGCATGCGCAGTAGGTATCACGATGCCCTGCCAGGAGCGGGCATCGCATTGCGCATGCGCCCGCTACGATTTGGACCGCACAGCCGCAGTGGAAAAGGACAGGGGAGGGGAGTAAACGGGCGGGCAGAGGCGCACCCATGTGCAGCAGCTCACAAAGCACCACAGCCTCTTCATATAGAAAAAAAAACTAAACTAAAATGGAGGGAGGGCCCCGAGTTGGGTAGACAGCTCCGGGTCCATCATGCACTTAATCAGCCTCTGGCTCACATACAGGACTTTCAGCTGAACCCCACTCCGCTCAGCTAACCCTGGCATAGCACATCAGCACAGGGTTTTGATGTGCTATGTAAGTCTTCAGCCAAGATCAGGGGGCACAGTGTGTGCTCCTGCCCATACACTAATAACTGGAGGCCCCACTGCAACAGTGCAAGGAATCCGTACTACGGATGTGCGAATATAATGAATTTAAAGCGCAGTAGAAATCAGGACTTTGGGTGTCAATTTCTTTAGTATAAAGGCAAAATCTGTTAATTAAGGCTACTTTCACACTTGCTGCAGAGTGATCCGGCAAGCAGTTCCGTCGCCGGAACTGGCAATCTGCATGCAAACTGACATTATTTGTAGACTGATCCGGATACGGATCAGTCTTAAAAAATGCATTGCAAGAACGGATCTGTCTCTCCGGATGTGATCCGGAGAAACGGATCCGTAATATATTTTTTTTACATTTTTACCGATCTGCGCATGCGCAGACCGGAAGGACGGAACCAGCATTGCGGTATTTTTAATCCGGCACTAATACATTTCAATGTAAATTAATGCCAGCATTCCGGCAACTGATCCGGAATTTTGGACAGAGATAATACCGCAGCATGCGGTGTTCAGTGACTGAACTGAAGACATCCTGAACGGATTTCTCTCCATTCAGAATGCAGGGGGATGAAACTGATCAGTTCTTTTCTGGTATAGAGCCCCTATGACGGAACTCAGTGCCGGAAAAGAAAAACGCTAGTGTAAAAGTACCCTAACAAAGTTAAAAAATATATATCTTTAGGACATTTGGGGCATCTTTTTTTTAAATAATAATAAAATAAAATAAAAAAAACATTAAATCAAAGTTTAGTTACTCTTCAAACTTTCAAATCTGGCTTTGTTAGGGTGGAATTTAATTTTGTTTTGTTAGTGTTCATGCTCGGACTTGTAGTTGGCCTAACAGAAAAGTATGGTTAGGCAATGTGCCACGTAGAGAATTTGCTGCGGATTCACTGCAGAATCCGAACTAAACAAAATACGCAACTTAAGAACATGTGCAATGCACGTGAATGGGATTTGACAAAAAAAATTAAAAATAAAAACTCCATCCAGATTTGACTGTATGCTACAGCTTTTATTCTGGATTGTCACATGTCAGCCATTAGCCTGCAATGGGCCACGCCTGTGGCAAAATTAACAGATGCAGATCCTGCTGGCCATTCCAGGTCACTCTGGAGCGGATGGGCAAGTTTGTGTAAAAAGGAAGATAATCTCATAAACAACTAGGATCTGTACACAAGCAAAAGAAAAGTTCTGGAGCTGAAAAAATAAAAGGAAACAAAAACTCCTTTCCACACGGCTCCTGGCATGTGCAGTCTTTACAGCAATGTACTCTTACCAGCTTGCGGCATCTTAAAGGGGCTGGCCACTTTCTGGTCACTGTTGACCAATGTGTAAGTAAAATGACTATATGACACTTTCTTATATAGACTTTCTTGAAATTCTGCATCATTTTCTTTATTTCATAAGCCATGTCCCTTTGTTGCCCAAGTCTTTTGTGCTGTCCACTCAGAGGTCCTGTCCATACAATGGCTGCTGATGGAGGGTCATGTGACCAGGCAAATCCCTCAGTCTCCTCCATTCCAATACACTGCACCTGCCATCTACACTGTTGGGCGTTTAGTGCTGGTGGAGTGTGTTTGAATGGAGGCGGCTGTGCGATGTGTCTGGTCACAAGACCCTCCATCAGCGCCCATCTTATGGACAGAACCTCTAGGCGGACAGCACAGAAGATCTGTCCAAGAAGAAGACATGACTTATGAAGTATAGCACATGGCACACAAAATCAACAAAGGGTATATTAGTAAAGGCCATATACACATTGGTCACCAGTAACCAAAAAGTGGCCAACCCCTTTAATTGTTGGTCACAATAAACCTCCATTCCACTTTCTGTAGTATACCGTCCTCCCTCTGGAGCACATAGGGTGATAGTGTTTCTATGCGCTTGGTCAGCACCACCCCTGTGCACAGAGTTATACCAATGACAGGCCTCAGCGGTCACGTGACCCAGCAGTGACACGCCCCTTGAGACAAGTTTACTGCTGAGGCCAGTCATTGGCAGCAGAGGCACATGTGACCCCATCCGTGCAAGAAGTTAACACGCACAGACCGGAAGTGCTATGAAGACAGGTCGGGACCTATGGAGCTGGAACCAAGTGATAGGGAGCAGGTAAGTACATTTCCCTTCACAGATCCAGCAGCATGGGGAAAGTCAAACCCTCGATGTATAAAGGCAGACATTACATATCATTTATAAAATGCCGGAGAGAAGTCTAAGCCCATTGTTACCTTAACGTCTGGTGAATTGGCAAGGGGAGATAAGCATGCTTGTTGAAACTGCTCCTCACTAATCCCCATGTCATTCAGATGTTCTTGTATGAGCTTTTCCACCTGCAGAATTTAAAGGAATTCAGAGAAAGGTTGGGGACATAGATGGTTGGTACACATGATATGTCCTAAGACGTGATCTAACGATCTGCTTTGTGACCTGGAATAACACAAGACCAGATGTTGTTGGGGCAGATCTGGTTTGACTCTCACGAGGTTCTCCGCTCCAGTAATATGTGTACATTAATATCTATCTCCTATCAGAGGGCGTAGGCTTCGAGCACTGGGGCCCCCACCATTCTGAGAACTTCTATGGGACAGGGCAGTGTCTATGACAGCTCCTCAGCAGAGAATGGAGCAGTGGACCAACATGCCCCCTACAGATCCATTTAGAGTGGGCTCAGGACCCCTTATTCTCAGCATGGTTGGGGTCCCAGCAGTCAGTGACCTGATAATTATCTCCTATACTGCGGATGGGTGCTATATAGTTATAGTATAAGCCCTATGATTTTGTACAATCCCAAGAGGACCTTCCACACTGGACATCAGAGAGGGTTTCTTAAGATTTTTTATTTTTTTACTGCACATAGCACAGTAGAAGTCACATCTACACCAGGTCTTATACTAGTACTTGTACTATGTGAACCCCCTCTGCACTTTGATTGGCAGGTCCAGGCAGGCGTGATGATGCTTTCACTGCCTGGCCCTGTCAAAGTGCAGAGGGTGCGGCATTGGCAGAGAGAGCAGAGCCTCTAGGTGTAATGGCTACACCCCTGTTGCTCTAAGAGGCTCATTTGCATATATTAAAACATCATATTTCTCAGCAATGCGGGCACATATGAACATGGGACAAACACAGATGCCCTCAGCTGCCAAGCGCACATGTAACAGGTCAGCCAGGGTCATAGGTACAAATCTGCTGACAGATGACCTTTAACCTGAACTAGGCTCCTAATAACTCCATGAACCATATTCCACTCCTACTGGATAAGAGGCAATGATATATTTACCAGTATCTTGTATTCATTGTGAATCTCTGTGTACGACAGCTTATTCTCTTCTTCATCATCAAACACTGCAATCAGAAACGTCAGGAAGTCTTCTTAGAAAATACATACAATATATTAGTGGATAGAGGAACATACGGAAACATTAGGCCGTCGCGATCACAGACAGATCGCCAAAACCTAAAACCACCCACCATTTATAATACTGGTGCATCCTGATGTGGAAGACCGGGCCTACGGGCACGAGCCCTTGGTTCATACACATTTGGGAGGACAGTGGCTATCAGCGCATGATGTTATACAGCTGCCGCCACGTAGTGCTGAAACTAATTGCAAGGCCGCACACCACCACAGCCTTCTGCACGTCTGGCCTAGGGCTGGTATCCTGCACCGAGATCACACCGCTCCCTGCCCCTACTTGGACTACAAGGACTGACTATTGCCATGGTAAAGCAGATTGTGCCCGCGCTGTCCGGACTACTGCATGGGACGCAGGCACAGGAAGGCATGCGCAGAGCCTAACAATAGGCTACTCCTAAGCATCTTTTTGCCGGAGGAGGTGGAGGAGGAGGAGCAGCATGGAGGTGGAGGAGCATGGAGGTGGAGGAGGAGGAGGAGGAGCATTGAGGTGGAGGAGGAGCATGGAGGTGGAGGAGGAGGAGCATGGAGGTGGAGGAGGAGCATGGAGGTGGAGGAGAGCATGGAGGTGAGGAGGAGGAGAGCATGGAGGTGAGGAGGAGGAGAGCATGGAGGTGAGGAGGACCCTGCTGTGATCACTGCCATGATTGCTCTAGGGCAGGCATGGCCAACCTGCAGCTCTCCAGCTGTTGTAAAACTACAACCCCCACCATGCCCTGCTGTAGGCAGTCTGGGAATGCTGAGAGTTGTAGTTTTGCAACATCTGGAGAGCCTCAGGTTGGCCATCCCTGCTCTAGGGACTGGGAAAATGCATGAGGGGGCCCTACTGTGACATTACCCTACTGGCAGGGGTCCCAGAACCTGAAGCGATGCGTAACATATAGTTTTAAGACTTTTCGTCCCCGAAATGTGAGTGTGCATCACTCCTCAGCTAGATCATGTGCCTGGACCCTAGATGGCGGCACACAGAGCCCCTATGGCTCTGCAGTACAAAAAATAAAAATAAGAATGTGGATCGGATGCGGACCACACATACGGTCATGTGAACGGGGCCCTTAGGGTCCATTCACACGTCCGTTTTTTCTTTCCTGATCTGGTCCGTTTTTTCAGGAACAGATCAGGACCAGATCTGGACCCATTCATTTTCAATGGGTCCTGGAAAAAAATCGGACAGCACAATGTGTGCTGTCCGTTTCCGTTGTTCCGTTCCGCATGTCCGTTTAAATATAAAACATGTCCTATTCTTGTCCTGAAAAATCGGATCCTGGTACAATACAAAGTCAATGGATCCGCAAAAAACGGATGACATACGGATGTCATTCCGTATGTCATCCGTTTTATACGGAATCCGTTCCTGGAAATTACATTTAAATTTTTTTTTTTAATTTTTTTTTTAAAGAAATCCAAACAACTTTATTTGCTTATTGAAATTTATACATGTTTCCGTTTTTTGCGGATCCGCAAAAAACGGATTACATACGGAAACATTTTCAGGAACAACGGATCCGCAAAAAACGGACAGAAAATCGGATTATAGAAAAATACTGACGTGTGAATGTAGCCTAAGATTGCAAATGGTGAAGTCTGCACTAAAAATCCACAGAAAATTTTTTTACACTGTGTGGCTTTCAAAATCTGCACAGAATTTTTTTTAAAAAATTTGCAAAGTGCACATGAAACTAGTCAAATCTTATTCACCATGCAGGTACTGTACACTGCGGTTTAAAACCAGCACGTAGCGCCTCCTGACATGCCTGCTTTAGTAATTACTTGCATTCCCAATGTAATTCTGGAGAATATATTCTCATGAATAGGATGTGTCATTCCTCTATTATTCCTGCTAGAAGTTATGTATGAATTGCTAGCAGTTTGCAGTGAAGGTCCAGATGGGTGTAACCAGTTGGGGGGGGGGGTGTACATGCACATTGTGACTCTGACATAATCCAATCAGTGCTGCCAGACTGTGCAGGGAGACACCCCCCCAACTGGTAACACCCATCTGGACCTTCACTGCAAAATGCTGCAGGGAGACACCCCCCCAACTGGTAACACCCATCTGGACCTTCACTGCAAAATGCTAGCAATTCATACATAAGTTCTAGCAGGAATCATAGAGGGATGGCACATCATAAGAATAGATGCTCCAGAATTACATTGGGAATGCAAGTAATTACTAAAATAGGCATGTCAGGAGAGATGACAGGTCCTCTTTGATATGGGCCACACATATACTACTAGTCTGCATAATTTTACTTGTGGTAAATACTGTACTTTTCAGACTATAAGACACACTTTCCCCCCAAAAGTGAGGGAAAAAAGGCAGTGCGTCATATAGTCCGAATGCTAATGACCGCTTCCATTATGGAAGGCAAGTTTATTTATCTATTTTTTAAGGGGCGCCGATCCGAGGTCTGATTGAGCTTGGGGATCTGATGAGGGTCTGATGGAGCTTAAGAGAATGATGAAAAGTATTTTTTTTTCCTTATTTTCCTCCTCCAAATCTTAGATCCATCCAAAAAATATGATTTATAGGGAGACTATTGCCGGGTGTGGTTACAGCCATTTTTGTTACAATACTGTATCAATTGATGATTTTTGTCTTGGTCAATGTAGCGAAATGAGAGCAGTAATTACAGGACAATCACTACAGGGACAAGTAAATGATCTTCCCAGGCCAAACATCCCCCAGGAGCCGCATTCACAATGACGCCCGTTCCCATAGACACAATCTAAACGTGCGACCAGAAGTCCTCCAAGATCAGTCGTCTGGATGAGTTTGACCCGAAGAGGGCTCGACACCAGGTGTTCAGGTGTCCATACAGCGCCCCAGATATTGCTCACAACCCCCCATACGAACTTGTATACTGGGCTTGGTTGATCAGGCATGCGAAAGTCCAACATGCTTGATCCTTCTAGCCCCTGATATTTGTTGTCTAGCCCCACCAAAAAAAAAAAAAAAAAAAAAAAACACACACACACACACACACACACACACAACAGGGGGTCCGCAGGTCCTGCCAAAACTGAGATTGAGTTTTCCCTACAGCCTCAAGTACGCTGAAATTAATAAATTAATAGAGGGGCACTGCCACTTCAGTCCTCCAGAGCTGAAAGCAAAACTCGTCACCTATGCATCAGAGTTTCTATCACAGATTTGCCAGGAAGAAAGCAGCCGGAAGCTTTTAGCGCCATTCTTTCCATCAAAGGAACAGACACAATGTAGAAACCTTGGGGAGCACATGCAGGGGTCAGTGGGGTCCTTCAGGTGCCGTGTGGTGGTTTCCATTAGAGACAGCAATCATAAGGCAGATGTAAACAGAGCTTAAAGGGGGTTTTCCATCTTCAGGGGGCTTTCGGGTTTGAAGGCCGCTGCAGCCAATCTCCTTTGCATCATGTGACCCATTGATCAGCTTCACTGCAGCGGACAGTGACTGGCTGCGGCAGCCATCAAACCGATGTTGACACTTGGGGACGGAGCAGGCCATGGGAGGGGGAAAGATGGACAAACCCTTTAATAAACAGGTGCGCTGATCACAGAAATCCTGCTACTGTGGTGACACGATCAGTGGGGACTCCACAGAGGACTCCAGTAATGCACCGACTGCTAAAGTGTAACTATGTCATACTATGGAAAGACTCTCCATCAAGACAGAGTTACTTCTGCCGCTCCCCCCATGCCAGTATATATAACCCATCTAATGCACCCATTAAATCTGCCGCCTCCTGCTAAGCCTCGCCTACTCACCCAAAAAAAAGCAATAGTAGTGAAAAATGTTTTATGGAAAACCAGTTTGCATCAAAAATTTTTACTTTTTTCCAGCACAAATCTACAGCAATGCCGTTAAATTGCCCCCGATTTGCGTTGAAATTTTTCTGCAGTGGGGTCGTGTGTGAAGACAGAGATACAGTCGGAACCAGAAGTTTACATACACTGCATAAAAAGACAATATCCGACAAGAAATCAGCATAAACCTTTCCGGTTTTTGGTCAATTAGGATTACCATAATTATTATTATTATTTGCCAAATGCCAGAATAAAGAGAGAAAGAGTCAAGAGAGAATGTTTTAAGGCATTTTTATTATTTTCTGCAATGTCAAAAGTTTACATACATTTCAGTAATATTTGGGACCATTGCCCTTGTATGACTTGGGTCAAACGTTTTAGATATCCTTCCACAAGCTTCTCACAATAGTTGGTCGGAATTTGGGCCCATTCCTCCTGACAAATCTGGTGTAACTGAGCCTTGTTTGTTGGTGGCACCTGCCTTTTCAATAGGATTGAGATCAGGGCTTTGTGATGGCCACTCCAAAACATTGACTTAGTTATCAGTTTGGCAGTATGCTTCCGGTCATTGTCCATTTGGAAGACCCATTTCCGCCCAAGCTTTGACTTCCTAGCTGATGTCTTGAGATGTTGCTTCAGTATTTCCACATAATCTCATGATGCCATCTATTTTGTGAAGTCCACCAGTCCCTCCTGCAGCAAATCAACCCCACCACATGATGCTGCCACCCCCATGTTTCACAGTTGGGATGTTGTTCTTAGGCTTCCAAGCTTCTCCCTTTTTCCTCCAAACGTAAAGATGGTCATTATGGCCAAAAAGTTTAATTTTAGTTTCGTCAGACCACAGGACGTGTCTCCAGAAATGTAGGTCTTTGTTCCTGTGTGCATTTGCAAACATTAATCTGCCTTTTTTAGGTTTCTTTTGGAGTAATGGCTTCTTCCTGGCAGAGGGGCCTTTCAGCCCATGTTGATACAGAACTCATTTCACTGTGGATATTGACACAATCTTACCAGCTTCTGTCATCATCTTCACAAGGTCATTGCTTTTGTTCTTGGGGTGATATGCACATGTCGGACCAAAGAACGTTCATCTCTGGGACACAGAACCCGTCTCCTTCCTGAGCGGTATGATGGCTGGACATTCCCATCTTGTTTGTACTTGCGTATAATTGTTTGTACAGTTGAATGAGGCACCTTCAGGTATGTTGAAATTGCACCCAAGGTTGAGCCAGACTTGTGCAAGTCCACAATTCTCTTCCAGATATCTTCGCTGATTTCTTTAGACTTTCCCATGACGCTACACAAAGAAGCAGTGTGTTTCAGGCGTGCATTTAAAGGGTTTCTGTCATCAGAAAAATCGTTGTGCGACGTGCTAATGTCAGCAGAACATAACTGTATGACTTATATCTCCCTGCCGGCCGCCGTTCGCGCTAAATAATGATTTTCATAATATGCAAATGAGCCTCTAGGTGCTAGTGGGGCGTTGCTGCAGCACCTAGAGCAGGCATGGCCAACCTGCGGCTCTCCAGCTGTTGTAAAACTACAACTCCCAGCATGCCCTGCTGTAGGCTGATAGCTGTAGGCAGTCTGAGCATAGTGGGAGTTGTAGTTTTGCAACAGCTGGAGAGCCTCAGGTTGGCCATCCCTGACCTAGAGGCTCCGTCCTCTCACCGTTTGGCACGCCCTTGTAAAGGTGATTGACATCCTCGGTCTACCCTGTGCCCCACAAATCCCGCGCCTACGCCGTCCCGTTTAGTATTCGGCACAGGCGCAGTGAGTGAAGCCGGCAGCAGGCAAGCGTCCTTTACTCACAGCGCCTAATACTAAAATGGATGGCGCATGTGCGGAATTTGCAGGGCATACTTATGTCTACTGAGATGTTTAGGGGCTCATTTTTTTGCGGGACAATTCATAGTTTCTATTGATACCATTCTGGAGTGTGCATGACTTTTGGATCACATTTTATTTAATTTTTTGGGGTAAGAGAAGAAATGAAAAAATGGCAAATCGGCCATTTTGACCCTTTTTTCCATTACGCCGTATTGGATTTATTTTTTTATTTTAATTTTTTTTTTTTTTTTATATTATGGCCGTTTTCGGTCGCGGAGATTCCCAGGATGTTTATATTTATTGTTATTTAAGTATTTCTTTTTTTTCATTATACAAAAAGGGGTGCGATTTAAACTTTTATATTTTTTTTTAATCATTTTAAGGCTCATAAATGACCTTATAAATTATATTTTTGAATTTTTCATTTTGACCTATAAGGAATTTAAAACATTTATTTGCATTTTGCTCATTTCTCATGTTGGCCTGCCATCTGGTGGCCAAAATAAGAATTGCAGCATTAAGGCTACATTCACACGTCCGTGGTGTGTTGCGGACCCGCAACACACCAGCCCGTCACCCCCATAGAAATGCCTATTCTTGTCCGCAAGCTGCGGACAAGAATAGGACATGCTCTATCTTTTTGCGGAGCTGCGGACCCAAAATCGGGGCCGCGCTCCGCAATTGCGGCTGCAGACAGCACACTGTGTGCTGTCCGCATCCATTCCGTCCCCATAGAGAATGAATGGGTCCGCACCCATTCCGCAAAATTGCGGAAAGGATGCGGACCCATTTTGCGGACGTGTGAATGGAGCCTAATGCTCTGAATTTCTTCATAGAGACTCAGCGCATGTACTGAAGTCCCGATTGGCCGCACGGGGCTTTAGTACTAAGTCCGGGTTTTTGCGCATTCAAGTGCCGTGATCTCACTTGATCACGGCATCTAAAGCATTTAATTACCGCGATCTGCATTATTAGCCGCAGGTCTCTGCTGTTTGAAACAGCAGAGACTTGCCGTCCATGACGCCCAGTGCACGCGCGTCATGCTTGCACAGCGCTGGTAGTGAAAGGGTTAAATACATCCAAACGAACAGAAACTCCCAAACACATGACATCATCATATGGCAGTCCAGAACGGTTTAAAGGCATAGTGATCTTAGTGCATGTAAACTTTAGACATTGCAGAAAGTAATAAAAAATGCCTTAAAACATTCTCTCTCATTATTCTGGCATTTGGCAAATAATAATAATTATGGTAATCGTAATTGACCATAAACAGGAAAGGTTTATTCTGATTTCTTGTCAGATATTGAGAAAACCATGCCTATGTGTCTTTTTCTATAGTGTATGTAAACGTCTGGTTTCAACTGTACTTGGGGCCAGTTCTAGGGGCCCCCGGCTGCCCCTCCATGTGACACATGGGCCTGGGGGCTGCAGCAGCTCTTGGCTCTGGCTGATTGCGGCCCATGTGCCCCAGCAGGACAGTGCGCCCCTAGTGATCAGCACGGAAATGGCACAGCGCTGGTTACTCCACTCATCTCCATTACCAATCACTGCACACAGCTGTACACAGGCACAGATTACAGGCCAGCAAAGCATGACGGGAAGACGCGCTCCGGTACCTGAGCATTGGCGCTCTATGAAGCCGCTGACGGGCACGGTCCAGGCCGGGCAGCTGAGGAAGGCCAGCACGCTCTCCAGCACCCACTCCGTGTCTTCGGCCATTGCACACACCGGGCCTGGCCCGCCGGACTCCTCCTCTACCTCTTGCTGTGGCGCTGAAGTCAGGACCCCGGATGAAGTGCGAGGGACCGGGCGCGCGCTGAGGGCGGGGGCGTCTCCATGGCGACTGGCGTCACAGCCGTGGACCAAACATTGCCGGGAACGCGCCCCCTGCAGTCTCTGCCTAGTGACTCCCTGTGAGAACTGGCCTCACCTGTACGAGTAGCAGAGCTGAGTGTGACATCTGGATGTAGTTCTCTGGAGAAAATGGCCCCTGTGCTGTGGAGCACCTCTGACGCCCCCCGTTCTCCCCCACTCAGCATAATGTGAGACCGCAGGAGCAGCGGGGTGAAGACGTACAGCCAGGAGACCGTCAGTGAGAGGGGTGCAGACTGCAGGGAGACAGTCAGTGAGAGGGGTGCAGACTGCAGGGAGACAGTCAGTGAGAGGGGTGCAGACTGCAGGGAGACAGTCAGTGAGAGGGGTGCACACTGCAGGGAGACAGTCAGTGAGAGGGGTGCACACTGCAGGGAGACAGTCAGTGAGAGGGGTGCAGACTGCAGGGAGACAGTCAGTGAGAGGGGTGCAGACTGCAGGGAGACAGTCAGTGAGAGGGGTGCAGACTGCAGGGAGACAGTCAGTGAGAGGGGTGCAGACTGCAGGGAGACAGTCAGTGAGAGGGGTGCAGACTGCAGGGAGACTGTCAGTGAGAGGGGTGCAGACTGCAGGGAGACTGTCAGTGAGAGGGGTGCAGACTGCAGGGAGACTGTCAGTGAGAGGGGTGCAGACTGCAGGGAGACTGTCAGTGAGAAGGGTGCAGACTGCAGGGAGACTGTCAGTGAGAAGGGTGCACAATGCAGGGAGACTGTCAGTGAGAGTGGTGCACAATGCAGGGAGACTGTCAGTGAGAGCGGTGCAGACTGCAGGGAGACTGTCAGTGAGAGCGGTGCAGACTGCAGGGAGACTGTCAGTGAGAGGGGTGCAGACTGCAGGGAGACTGTCAGTGAGAGGTCTGAGGACTCTAGGGGCTGCTGTCTGTATTCTGTACAGAGCTTCAGTGCTTATTTAATGGCTTTTGCTGCCTCGTGAAGCACAGTGTGGGAGAATTATCAAAACTGGCTTAGTTGCCCATAGCAACCAATCATTTTCACAGTTCATTTTTCACAGCTCCTTTGGAAAATGAAAGGTGGAATCTGATTGGTTGCTATGGGCAACTAAGCCAGTTTTCCTTTACACCCGTTTTGATAAATCTCCCGCAGTTTGTTTTCCTCCATAGACTCCCTGCCCCCTACTCTGCCCCAACCTCTTATCTCGCTCAGCTTTTGGAGCCCCCGCTATCTTCTTCCCCCCCTCATTTATCCATATCCTGTTTGTTGCTGCCGCCCTGCACAGACCTCCTACATCTTGTACAGGAAAAAGTAGCCTCCAATATCTCCAAACCAAACTGCCTAATAGTGAATCTGTCTGAGTTAGCAACCAATCAGAGCTCAGCTTTCATTTTCTCAGAGCCTAAAAGTGGCCTGTTGTGTGAGAAAGATGGTGTTCTCCCTGGAAGAGCGAATAGTGATTGTGGAAGGCCTTCGCTGACAAGTACCCAGGAAAGTAACCACCAAACGCTGTATTCAGAGTCAGCTTCGGAGATGGCGTAAAACTGGCTCAAACATGAAGAAACTGAGGCCTCCATCGATCAGGACAGGTGAAGTTGTGCGTGAAACTCAGCAGCAGGTAGCCCCCAAAAATTACCTCAAAGACTGTCTCAGCAAGTTGGTGTGTCACGTGTCACCGAGTGCTGAAATCTCTGAACCTGAAACCGTACCGAATAACGTGTGTGTAGGAACTGAAAGAATCTGACAAAGCTAAACGCAGACATTACTGGACTTACTGGCTGCTGACTATGATTGGTGACAGGCATTTGGATCCATTCCTGTACCTCATGGAAGATGAAGCTTGGTTTCATTTATTAGGTCACATAAATTCCCGGAATACAAGGTACTTGTCCGCTGAAAATCCCCACTTGACCCACGAAACACCACTTCACGACCAGAAAATTGGTGTTTGGTGCGCAGTTTTAGTAACATGAATAGTGGGCGCAATTTTCTTCAAATCACCTGTGAATACTGCAATTTACCTGGACATCTCTGAACCGTTTTAGAACCGACTAACTCCAAAAGAAAAAATGTGCTGCAACGTGCCGCACCTCAGGGAACTCACTGGCACGGGTTTATGGACTGTTGATGGAGAAGTGAACTGTGAGCGAGGGGTTATGGCCACCATGTTCACCAGACTTGTCCACATGTGATTTTTAAAACAGAAAGTGTCCGCTAACAATCCACATCCCCTGGATGAACTCAAGAAAAACCTCACAAACACTGTCCGCATCATCACAAGCGGTGTCAGCCAACGTAATCCGACCTGAACGGGGACCACTTTCAGTATCTTTTGTGACTTGTGGGGAATTTTCAAAAAAAATCCACTTTCTCGTTCATCTTGTCATACTATCGCTGGAGGAGGGCTAATTTTTCGTGAGCCACCCTGTATTACTCCCCCTTAGAGCCCCTTCCATCTACTTGCTGTGTTAACCTTCCCCCCTAACTCCTGCAACTTTGTTCACCATCTCACTCCACTGCCTCGCATAAGGGTAGGGTGACCACTTGGTTCACCCCTAAAAGCTAGACACTCTAGCCACGCTGTGACCCTGCTAAGCCCCAACCCCCAGAGATAAGCGTAACAAAGTATTTTTTACTAAGTGCAACATAGAACTTGAAATAGATACAGTAACAGCAGGCTTTTAGTGCAATTCTTCTCTGGCACCAGCAAGGAAATGGAGGCAGGTTGGTCGGTGGCAATTCTGCACTTAGGTGATACTGGCCTAGTAGTTGTTCAGTGATGGATGCCTTGGCTGTAGTCCCTCACCTTACAGCAGTGTCTGTAGATACAGAGGTTGCAGGTCACTCTGCTGTCTGGAATCTCAAGGCTTTACTTGAAGACAATTTGGAACGGTTCCCTCTGAAGATTAGCTAACAGGAGCTCTGCAGATTGCCTCCTCTCCTCCCTGTGTCTACACAGAGGAACTCCTCCTTTTGGCAGGAAGCAGGACCAGCCCACTCCCACCAAGAGGAGCGGAACAGGGTGGTAGTAATAGCCAGCAAACAATAAAATGCACAACATAACAGTAAACAATTTGTAGTGCCCTCAGTATGGTGCACTACATATTCACCTCTTTGGATACGATCTATCTCACATTTGGGGGCCAGTTCTGGAGATAGGTGTGGGTCTCAGAGGTGGGACCTGCACCTATCTGACTTGGATGGCATATCCTAGTGACCTGCCATCAATGTCTGAGATGAACCATCTCTTAAGTTTTATATATGAAAGCTCAGGGAGGTCCTGGAGGTAACCCACTGACTCAGCCTCAGGAACCGCTGTGACTCTTCCAGAACGCTACCTCCATTTACACGTGGAAGAGATTTGCAGTAGTCATGCCGGTGAAGACTGGGAGTTCAACTGTTTTCCACCCTTCTTTATGTTTCTCCTATCCTTTCCACCCCACCACCAGCAACATCAATGGCACCCCACTTTTTTTATTTTTCAAAATTAAGTTTTATTAATAATTGACAGTGTACAGCAATAAAGACAAATGACATATGATGCTTGTAGCTTTTATAATCTACGCAGGGATATATGACATGAGACAAATTTTTTAATCGTCAAGAAACTGTATCCAACACATAACTAAATAACAACAGAGTTGAACAAATAAGAACATGGCGGATTTAGGCATATCAACATGCAGTATTTTACATAATCCAAGTAGCGTAGCTCAACGTGGTTGCACGATCAAGGTGGATATCTATGAGCCTCTATTTGAAGGTGATTGTGTGTTTGAAAAACTTACCCATATCTCCCATCTTGGAGCCACTTTATCCCATGAGCATGTTCTAACAGGATATAGTTTCTCTAGATCATAAGCTGCCCGGATTGTAGACATTAATTCCTGTATTGTCAATGGTGAGCTGGATTTCCAGGTTTTTACGATCATAGCTCTAGCTGCCAAGATTACTTGACCGCAGGGGCGGACTGACCGGTCGGGCACTTCGGACATGGTCCGAGGGCCCGGCCAGGATGGGGGCCCGCCGCAGAATAACATTATGTGTTAATGTTATGCCCAGCACCCCGATTCCGAATGTTATGCTGGCCTGGTAATGGCAGCGGGGCCCGGTGCAGTCACTGTATTCTATTACACCGGGCCCCGCTCACCTTAATACTAATATTCATATGTGAACAACTTGAAATCCTCTCCCTCTGAGCTCTCTGTACTCAGTACTCACAAACTCGGTAGCAGACCGGGCGGCAGCGCAACTCACTGATGTCACGCGCCTGCTCCTCCCACTTTATGAATGAAGTAGGAGGAGCAGGCGCATGACGTCAGGGAGTTGCGCTGCCGCCCAGCCTGCTACTGAGTTTGTGAGTACTGAGTACAGAGAGCTCAGAGGGACAGGATCGCAGAGGATTTCAAGTTGTTCACATATGAATATTTAGTATTACAGTGAGCGGGGCCCGGTGTAATAGAATACAGTGACTGCACCGGGCCCCGCTGCCATTACAACACCAGATGCCGGCCCCCAGACCCTGTATTGGGGATCATTCACTCACAGGGACACTGTTGTGGGGGCTCTGTGGATGGCACTGTTGTGGGGGCTCTGTGGATGGCACTGTTGTGGGGGATCTGTGGATGACACATATATAGCATAAGGTGCTATATATGTGTCACCCACAGATCCCCCTCCACAACAGTGCCATCCACAGAGCCCCCACAACAGTGCCATCCACAGAGCCCCCATAACAGTGCCATCCACAGAGCCCCCATAACACCTTTTGGTTCAAAATATTTTTTAATTTGGCTATTCCCCACCCCTCTTGTAATTGTTCCGCTACTTGTGGGCTGCGCGGGAATGAGTTCAGTCACTTTGGTGGGCAATCCCGTCCTGCAGCGCGTGATCCCGCGAGACCCATCGCTGTAGGTCACTGGTCTCGCGGGATCACGCGCCGCAGGATGGGATTGCGCACCGATGTGACTGAACTCATGCCCATGTAGCGAATCAGTGGAACAAGTACAAGGTGGGTGGGGGGATGATCTGTGGGGTTGGCCAGACGGCTAGGCCCTTCACAGTAGTTATTAACCCCTTTCAGCAGTCCCCCATTCACTGAAGGGGGGACTGCTGAAAGGGATTAATAACTACTGTGAAGGGCCTCCCCCCCTTTCACAGTAGTTATGCCCACACTGCTTCTAACAGAGGCTCACTAATGGATGCTGAGATTAGATCACCCCATACGAAAGCATTGAATCAATGCTTTCCTATGGGGAAAAATCTGACCCTGGAGGTCATCATGCAGAGTGTGAGGACGTCCAGCGTCAGATACCGGACCAAAGGTCTGTTTTAATCCAGGAAGCCCTCAGGTGGCTGCCAGCGACTAGAGGCTGACTTATTGCTGGAACGTAAACAATGCAGTTTCTCTAGAACATTGCAGCTCGATTTGCAAAAGGGACACTGTACCCAGACCACTTCAATGAGCTGAAGTGGTCTGGGTGCCTTTTGTGTCGCTTTAACTTTGAAATCTTATTTAAGATTGTGTAGGGTGTGGCTGGAGGCGGGACAATGGTGGGGCTTGCAGCAGAACATGGGTGGGGCCTGTAAGGGGGCCCTTGATTTATTTTGCCTGGGGGCCCTGAGGGTTCTCAGTCCGCCCCTGCTTGACCACATATTAGTCTCATAAGTGGAGGGAGGTCAGCTAGTCCTACGAAACATAGGGCTAAAGATGGTGATAAAGGTATTTCTACCCCAGTTATGGTTCGAAGTAGGAGAAAAGTAGCCTTCCAAAAAGCAAGCACCAGAAGGCAGTCCCACCACACGTTTATATGTTCCAGTAAAATAATTATAGTGGATGGCACTCCTTGTGTAGTTGTTGGTGCTCAGTGGAAATAATCAATTTGAAATAGGAAGGAACCACGGCACTTGTTTTAAATAATCAGAAATAATTCATTTATTGTCCATCCCAGAATTGGATCTTTTGAACAATGGCCAACGTTTCGGTCCACTAGGACCTTGTTCACGGCCGTAGTGTTGTAGATCCGGATGACTCCAGATCTACAACACTAAGGCCGTGAACAAGGTCCTAGTGGACCGAAACGTTGGCCAATGTTCAAAAGATCCAATTCTGGGATGGACAATAAATGAATTATTTCTGATTATTTAAACCGAGTGCCGTGGTTCCTTCCTATTTTATATGTTCCAGTATGCCCACAGTTCCTCCAGCATAAAGGTGAATATGAGGGGTTAATTTTATGTATATGTGCTGGTGTTAAGTACCAGTGGAGGAGAATTTTAAAAAGTGTTTCCCAATGGGTAACGCCCCTGGATACTTGCTTCACTATAGGGAATGCTGCATACCATTCTTCTACAGAATGTGTAGTTTCCAGCTTCCTTTCCCATTTCAGCACAAAGGTTGGTTTTTTGGAAGTGTTAGGGGAACATAATATATTGTAAAAGAAAGAAATGCCTTTAATGGAGGTTGTAATGGATGAGAGGAAGTCCGGAATTTGGGAGATATCTTGACTAGATAAGGCATGTCTGATTCTCGGGTATTTATAAAAATCTTTCTGTGATATGGAGAAATTTTGGGATATGTTTTTCAAAGGAGCGTAAGAGTGTGTTCCTTCATATAGTTGATTAATGTGGTGCAAGCCCGCTGTCACCCAATTATCGAGTTGTAAATCTGGAATCCAGACATTTAAATAGAGAAGAGGGAGCTTCTCTATTGTGGCTTTGGGTAAGTCTGTTAAATATGTGCATGATGCCTTCACACTCAGTACTGAGGACAAAATTCCCAACTTGTTCTTAGGTTGTATATCAAATGCTGAAATGAGAGGGCGGCCACTAGTGGATAATTCTAGGGCGACCCATCTTTTATCTTTATTGTTTAGTCACCAATCTTTCATTTTAATGAGGATATTTGCCCAGTAATATTTTCTAACATCGGGAATGCTCATTTCCCCCCTTCGCCCAAGGTCTAGACATTGTGGAGAAGCTAATTCTAGGCCTCCTACCCGCCCAGACAAAGTCGGTGAGCAATTTTTGTAGGGACTGGAAATATGCTGCCGTTACCGGGATTACCACTCTTCGGAAGATATACAAAATGGTTGGTAGCATCATCATTTTTATAATAGCTACTCCTACATGCCCATGAAATAAGTGGCTGGGAGAATTTTACTATCATAGAGGAGATTTTGGTCAGCAGTGGTTGGTAGTTTGCTCAGTATAGATCTTTGCTAGAATTCATAAGAGTTATTCCCAAATATGTAAAGCCTTTATCTTGCCAGCTAAAGGGGTATTTGGAAACTAAATTTGCCCTTAGTGTATAGTCCATGCCTACTGTGAAGGCCTGCGTATTATATAGGTTCAGTTTATTATAGGAGATATTTTGGAATGTGTCTATCACTCTTTGAACTCCTATAAGGGGAGAGAAATAATATAACGTCGTCCGCATAAAGGCCCAGAACATGGGAGGTATCATCCACCTTAATCCCTAATATGTCAGACGAGTTGCGGATAGTTTCTGCGAGGAGTTCCATCACCAAGGCAAAGATGACAGGGGATAATGGGCATCCCTGTCTGGTCCCATTGGATATAGTAAACTTGTCTGATAGGAAACCCGATGTGTATACGCGGGCAGATGGAGATGAGTAGAGGGCGAGGGTAGCTGATTTGATGAAGCCCTGAAATCCAAATTTGTCCAGTGTGGCAGATAAGTGTCCCCAGTATACCCTGTCGAATGCCTACTCTGCATCCAAAGCCAGGAACAGAGAAGGCGTCCAAGCTTTTTCAGCTATCTGGATCAAATTGATGAACCTTCTCGTTCCATCGGGGGCCTGTATACCTGCCACAAACCCTACTGGGTGTACTAGTAGTGGGATTATTTTGTTTTTTAAAACATGTTTTTATAGTCCTGATCAAAAGTTTAAGACCACTTGAAAAATGGCAAAAAATCATATTTAGCATTTCTGGATCTTAACAAGGTTCCAAGTAGAGCTTCAACATGCAACAAGAAGAAATGGGAGTGAGACAAAACATTTTTTGAGCATTCAATTTAATTAAAACAACGAATAAACTGAAACAGGCTGTTTTTCAGCTGATCAAAAGTTTAGGACCACACCTCCAAAAAAAAACTAAACTCCCCCAAAACAGAAATCCAACTTCCAAACATGAACTCAGTAATGAGTAGCCCCGCCGTTATTGTTTATCACTTCCAAAATTCGTTTCGGCATGCTTGATGCAAGCGTTTCCATGAGGCAAGCATTTCTCCAAGTGGTGAAGACGGCCGCACGAAGGCCATCTACTGTCTGGAACTGTTGTCCATTTTTGTAAACCTCCCTTGCCATCCATCCCCAAAGGTTCTCAATTGGATTTAGATCAGGGGAACACGCAGGATGGGCCAAAAGAGTGATGTTATTCTCCTGGAAGAAGTCCCTTGTCCTGCGGGCATTGTGTACTGTAGCGTTGTTCTGTTGAAAAACCCAGTCGTTACCACACAGACGGGGGCCCTAAGTCATGAGGAATGCTCTCTGCAACATCTGGACATAGCCAGCGGCCGTTTGACGCCCCTGCACTTCCTGAAGCTCCATTGTTCCACTGAAGGAAAAAGCACCCCAGACCATTATGGCGCCCCCTCCACTGTGGCGCATAGAAAACATCTCAGCTGGGATCTGCTTGTCATGCCAGTAACATTGGAAACCATCAGGACCATCAAGGTTAAATTTTTTCTCATCAGAGAATAAAACTTTCTTCCACCTTTGAATGTCCCATGTTTGGTGCTCTCTTGCAAAGTCCAAACGAGCAGTTCTGTGGCGTTCAAGGAGACGAGGTCTTTGAAGACGTTTTTTTGTTTTTGAAGCCCTTCAGTCTCAGATGCCGTCTGATGGTTATGGGGCTGCAGTCAGCACCAGTAAGGGCCTTAATTTGGGTTGAGGATCGTCCAGTGTCTTGACGGACAGCCAATTGGATCCTCTGGCTCAGTACTGATTACATTTTTTTGGGTCTTTCACTTGACTTTTTTGTTCTTACTGCGTCCCACCTCAGTAGCGATGGCGCGCTGTGAGAGACCCTGCTTATGCACCCGACCACATTCAAAAAGGGAGAGTTTTTTTGCCTTTGTCATCACAACGTGTGACTACCTGACAGAAAATGACAATGAATCCACATCTTTGCACAGATTTGGCCTTTTAAAGGCATGTGGTCCTAAAATTTTGATCAGCTGAAAAACAGCCTGTTTCAGTTTAATCGTTTTTTCAATTAATTGAATGCTCAAAAAATGTTTTGTCTCACTCTCATTTCTTCTTGTTGCATGTTGAAGCTCTACTTGGAACCTTGTTAAGATCCAACAATGTAAAATATGATTTTTTGCCATTTTTCAAGTGGTCTTAAACTTTTGATCAGGACTGTATTTAAAGTTTTCCTCATAACATCAGTCATTTTACATTAGACAGATAAATATGAAAACTCTTTACAGAAGAAAATCCCACCTCCCACCCTCCCAACTCTTTGCCATCTTAAAATGGTTTATTTCAACTACCTATGTTCTGAATTTTGTTTCTTGTCTGTTCCAAATGCAATTGGTACCACTGGTCTGAAATCTCCAATTTGGCAAACCATTCAGTGTATATAAATGGATAAATAGTGTCCAACATTTCTTGGTCAGTAAAAAAAATCATAAAAGGTTTACATTTTCTAAAAAAAGGGGTTGTAATTTTTTATTTACACCCTTCGGCATCAATGCGTTCCAATATCAAACAATTAGTGGAATGTTGGATGACTTCTTTCAGTTGTGGTGTAGCAGGTTTAAGCCAGTACCTTAGAAGACACCTTTTTGCAGTCAATATCATCACATGGAATGCAGCCGCAATTTTGGGTCAGGCTGCAACTTTCCCCGCATGAAATAGAATTTCTGGATCCATTGGAATCTGCGAGTGAAATTTGGAGTTTACCATGGATACAAAGGACTGCCAGAAGGATTGTATCTTCGTACATGACCAAAGACCATGGGTTATGTCTGTATTAAGTAATTTACACTTTGGACAGTGTGTTATTCTATCTGCCGAAGTTTTGCCGGTATGTCGAGGTAAGTGAAAACCATATATAGCTCTATGGATTATTTTGAAGCAAGTTTCTCTCATATCTCGTTATACACGATTTTCCTAATCAGGTTCCAACCCTCTAATAATTGGTCCGGAAGATTCAGATTAGGGAAATCTTGAAGCCATGCTTTGAATAAAGAAACATCTCCCTGCTTGGAGTCTAGTTCTCTCATAGATCCATATATGGTCGTCAAGTCCTTCCTAGTTTCTGTTGGGCCTAAGAAGGTATCAAAAGGGTTAGTAGAGAATTCTCTCGACAGGTCTTGTACCCTGGGGCGTAAAAATGACATAATCTGGTGATATGCTAAAAAAGTGGTCCATGGGTATTTGATATAGGGATTGTAATTCCTGAAAAGTAAGAAATTTCTGGTCAGTTTGATTCCATAGGTGTCAGACTTCAATTATGCCCTTTCCTATCCACTTAAGGAATTGTTTATTTATCGACAGTGCCCTAAATTCCGGATGATTCCATAACATCATCTTTTTGGATGTTAAAAAAGGAAGATTAAACAGTTTTCTAACTGCTTTCCAAGCTGCTATGGTGTCACGTAACAAGGTACTGTGTTTTATCTGGGTAGGTAACAAAGCATACTTAGTATGTAAAAGAGTGTTAAGATTCCAGGGCTTAGCCATTTCTGCCTCTATGGACGATACTGAGTAATGGGAGGTATTATTCATCCAATCTAGGCTGTGTCTCATTAAGCTTGCTAGGTTATATTTTCTAATATCAGGAAATCCTACCCCTCCCCTGAGTTTCTGCCTGGTAAGTGTATGTAGGGATATTCTGCATCTCTTGGATTGCCAAACAAAAGAGCGGAAGGATTTTAACAGGACTTGAATATCGGTGTATTTTAGGAGGAGTGGTAGTGTTTGCATAGGGTATAAGAGTTTACTGAAGCTCATCATCTTCAATAGATGGCAACGCCCCAGGAAAGATATAGACAAGTATGACCAAGACATAAGTTCTGAAGTCATCTTTTTAAGTAGAGGGGGATAGTTCAATGTATATAGTGAATCCGGCGCTTTTCCTATTTTAATTCCCAAATATTTGATGAAATGAGTTGCTATTGTAACTGGGAGGTTATGCAGTAGTGTCTTGTTTGTGCGTTGGGGTGGAGACAAATCCAATAATTCACATTTGGACAGATCAACCTTAAAACCTGATGACCGAAATGAGAGAGAAGATCAAACAGGATTGGTATATATGTCTGAGGTTGTGCCAGGAACATCAACAGGTCATCAGCAAATAAGGCATGTTTAAGAGTTTTCTGCCCAACAGCTATGCCTTTGATATGGTCATTACAGGTTATTGCTCTTGATAGCGGTTCTAATGCTAGGTTAAATAGCAAAGGTGAGAGAGGGCACCCCTGCCTTTTGCAAATTAAAAGGCCTTGATAAAAATCCTGGAATGGAGATTCTTGCAAGAGGGGAATAGTATAAAGATGAAATGTATGTCCTAAAAGGACCTGTAAAGCCCATACTGTCCAGTACTTCATTAAAAATTTTATTTTAATCCCATCAAGCAGCGCTAACACTTTCCGAATGTTATATACCGCTGATCTACCTTGTATGAATCCTACTTGATGGGGTGTTATGAGTTTGGGCAGAAAAGTGCTTAGTCTGTCCGCTAATATTTTTGATTATTTGAGATTGTTGTCTATGAGAGACTTTGGACGATAGGAAGATGTCGGAGTGCAATCTTTACCCTCTTTTGGTAATACTTTAATATATGCCGTGTTCATATCTGGTGGCAATTTTTGGCCTTGTAGTAGTTGGTTATATAGGGATGTAAGGACTTTGGAAATTTTTGGGGCTAATACTTTATAAAATTAGTTTGTGAACCCGTCCGGGCCTGGTGCCTTTCCATTGCTCGATTGGCGGATTACTCTCTGGACCTCATCTTCTGTGATAGGCTGATTCAATAGCAACAGGTCATCCTGCGAGATTTGGGGCATGAATAGGGTTTCCAGCCACAATTTCCCCTGTTTAAGTGCATTGTTAGAGTTTTAATAGAGGTTTACATACTAAACCTTTTTTACTAACCCATCTGTCATATTCAGCCTTAGCTTCCTGCCATTTGGTTTTGGTAATGTTCGAGGGGTGTGATAAATATTTGGTATAGGAGTCTCTAAGAATACCCGTCAGCTCTTTTAGTTTCAAGAATGTGTTTTTTTTAAAAATCTTTTTGTGTAAGCTAAGATCTTGCCCCGTAAAACCGCCTTCCCTGCCCTCCATACCAGTTGTGAGTCACTGGTAGGTGAATTTGTATCCCAGTACTCTATCCACCAGTGATTCAGCATTTCCGAGAAGTTCTCGTTTGTGGCTAAATCAGAGGGGAATCTCCATAAAAAAAATCTGTCCTCTTTTGAATAGTGTCTGCTATTTCTATGATCACTGGGGAATGGTCAGAGATGACCATGTCTCCTATGTCTACTTCCAGTGTTTTTTGGAGGATAATATCTGAGACCAAAAAATAATCAAGGCGTGACCAGGAGTCATGTGCTGATGAAAAATGAGTGAACTCCCTTTCTTCTGGATGAAAATTACGCCATGCATCATGTCATGCCTTCAGCAAGTTTATTGTTAATTTCATACATAGTTAATGTGTTTTCTGTATCATTCTCTGTTGATTGTGTAACAGCTCCATCTAGTGGCCGTTTTACTTACAATTGCAGCTACTCACACTACACGTTTGGTCTACTACAGCTTCCATATCTTAGTGACATCATCATCCTTGCACATAGCAGCCATTTTCTTCATTCACAGTCATCACTGCATGAGGATAGCACATGGCTTGGAAGTCTCTTCAGTCATCCTCTACATATAAGCTTACGGTAGCATCGCTGTTTTACCGCATACGTATTACATCCTTGCAATAAAGATAAAGTTGGACGTTACTCTATTGTCAATTCATTGCCGGGAAAGGTTTAGCTGTCTGTCAAGCTATGTACCTTCACACATAAGGAGGACAAAACACATCATGTAATCCCACTTCAGAAGTTTATTTATTTTTTAAAATTGTATCTCTATGTCTAGGTCGTACTTGTTTGCCTGTTGAGCTGCGACGATCTTCGTTATGAGACATTACCGCATTCATGTCTCCCGCTATTATATGAAGGGGAACAGAGTCTTGAAGTGTTATATTTCTCAGATTTGTAAAGAACTCCGAATTGTTGTTGTTTGGGCCATAAACATTATATATGCTCAAAGTTTCAGTTGGTAGGCTAAGATGTACATGCAAAAGTCTACCCCCCTGATCTTCGGAGATAAAGATTACCTTGTGATTCAAATGTCTATAAACCAAAAGCAACACTCCTCCCCTAGAACCATTAGATGGCGATCCTAATACACCCATAATCGTTGCATGCGAGGAAAGTCTACCCTAGTTAGGTGAGTTTCTTGGAGTAACGCTATGTCTGTTTTTAAGCGTTTAAGATGTCTCAGTACCATCAACCATTTATGGGGAGACTTTAGACCCTAAACATTCCATGTAACTGTCCTTGTCATAACTCAATGTTATAATAGGTGATTTTCCGGTAACTAGCTTGTTGTGTATGGTGATATTTCTGAGATGTATGAACAAGTTTTCCAAACCCTCCACCCCTTAACCCAACAATCCAAAACAGTTTAAGAACAATAACATAAAGTCACATAAGTGAAAACTGGTTCGGACTTCACTTCTTCCCAACATGGCCACAGTTCTCCATGTATGGACATGCTGAGCTGTTAGCTAACCGCATGTTTTTAGCTCTTTAGAAACATTATTACCGTGTAGGTCAGGGATATTTAAGCAAAGGTATGACCCGATACGTTTGTTCCCCTCTTGAGTGGGTCTGTATCACTGGTTAAAACAGTAGGAGAAATAATAGATGACTTCAACAGTCATTTCAGGGGTCCGCTGGGTCACCTGATCTGTTCCTTGAGGTCCTGTTCTGTTCTGGTATCCGGTGAGGCTATCGGCGAGTCTCTCTGCGGTGAATACCTGTGGCGTCCATTCTTTTGCATTGGTTGTTCCTGGTTCTTTAGTACTTTGTCTTGCAGAGCTTTTTTTGCCTCTTGAAAGTCCTGGTAAGTGTGTGTGGAGCCATCAGCATCATAGATCCGTAGAGTCGCGTTATAGATGAGCGCAAATTTGATCTGTGCCCTGTAAAGATCCGAGCAAATGGACAAGAATTCTCGCCATCATCTGGTAACTTCTGCTGAAAAGTCTTCAAAAAGCAGTGTCCGGTTCCTTTGTATCTCTACGGGGGCTTTACGTCTTTTATACCCCCGGAGGATATAGTCCTTTTCTAAGTAGTCCAGGTAGCGGACTATAACTTGTCTAGGCCTGTGTGCTAGTGCTGCGCGCAGTGGCGAGTCACGTTGGTGCTGTCTGGCAGGTGGGGGGGGTTGGGCCCACTCTATGAGGTCTTTTCACCTTGAAGATAGTGGATAAGCCGAGTGCTTTAGGGAGCTCTTGTTCACAGAGATGTAGAAGGTCATTTAAAGGAACAGATTCAGGTATCCCAACTAACCTTAGATTGTTCCTTCGGCAACAAGTCTCCAGACTATAAAAGCAATCTGCCTCCAGTTTTATGATGGTCTATTTGAAGGCAACATAAACTGGTGACAGAGACCCTCTTGCTGGGTCACTTACTTGAATCGATGCAGTTGTTTTGCTAAAGCTGCTATTAGACAGCTCCAGCACGAGCCAAGTGTGAAGTCCTCTCGGTATGGTGCACAATGTCTGGAGTCCTCATATTCATGAGCTCCCGATTCTCTCCATCTCCTCCACTGCTAATTTCTATTGGAATAGAGCTATCAATCAGCCAAGGAGGTGATGGGAGTTTTGCTCAAGGTCTCTTCACCAGTTTATGCTGCCTTCAGATTTCCTTTAAAGGGGTTATCCCAGGAATAATGTAAAAAAAGAAAATTAGACAACATATAGTACATGGCAATCTCTTACTAATAAACCTAGAACCATCCCTGTACCTCATATAGATCAAAGGGAGTGTATTTTCTGCTGCAGCTAAGGGGGTGTGTCTCAGCTCTCCCTATCACAGCTCAGGAGGCAGTTGAAGGATGAAACTGAGCATGTGCGGCCTTCTCAGTGAACAGGTCAAAGAAATAAGAAAAAAACAGCAAGTGGCGCTATACAGATACATTTTATTGAATAGCTCACTGGCTATGCTAAATTTTACACGCTATTACAAAAGTATTTAGATCCAGGTGCTGGTTTGAAAACTGTAGAATATTTTTCGTGGGACAACCCTTTTAATATTATCCTTACAATGGACTGTCAATATTCAATTGGCGGGGCTCTGAATTCGGAGAACACCTCTCACCAGCCTACCTAGTACCATAGGTAGCCACATGCTTATGGGTGGTGTGCCTGGGTCAAAAATAATGCTGGATAGAAGATCCAGTGCCTGGACGTTGCCAGTCTTCTTTGTAGAAACATCCAGCATATGCCAGTAACTTTACATCTCAGAATATGTATAACTTATAAAGTGCCCGCATACTGAACCAGTGGGTTGGTTGTGCTCCGTATGCAGCCTTTGACGAGCACTTCTAATATTAGCTTAAGGCAACTAACTACTAATCTTATTACTGACAAGTGGTTAGTTACATAATCTCATTGCCTGTTCACTGGCATCACTGCCGCGCACGGTCACATTACTGTCATGCATCCTCGTCCAGCTTCAGTATACAGTCCTTACATTAGGAAAACCTGTCTGTTATTGAAGTGTACTGAGGATGTAAGCTGGTATAGTAAGTTCTAATATGAAACCGTTCCTACAGGAGAAATGCCGTGTTCCATACTAGATAGCTATTCTACTCAGTATTCACTGAGGAAAATAAACTGTCAGATGAAATGCAGAATGTAAAAGTAAATTCCCCATTAAAAGTGCCCTGTCTGACCCAGGAAGAAGTACAAAGGTGTCTTAAAAAGATCAAAATAGACAAATCGCCAGGACCAGATGGCATACACCCCCGTATCCTAAGAGAATTAAGTAATGTCATAGCCAGACCCTTATTTCTGATATTTAAGGACTCTATACTGACAGGGAGTGTTCCACAGGATAGGCGCATAGCAAATGTGGTGCCAATATTCAAAAAGGGTCCAAAAACAGAGCCCGGAAACTATAGGCCGGTAAGTTTAACATCTGTTGTGGGTAAACAGTTTGAAGGTTTTCTAAGAGATGCTATCTTGGAGTACCTCAATGAAAATAAGCAAATAACGTCATATCAGCATGGCTTCATGAGGGATCGGTCATGTCAAACTAATTTAATCAGTTTCTATGAGGAGGTAAGTTCTAGACTTGACAGCGGCGAATCAATGGATGTTGTATATCTGGACTTCTCCAAAGCATTTAACACTGTACCACATAAAAGGTTAGTATATAAAATGAGAATGCTTGGACTGGGAGAAAATGTCTGTATGTGGGTAAGTAACTGGCTCAGTGATAGAAAACAGAGGGTGGTAATTAATAGTACACACTCGGATTGGGTCACTGTCACTAGTGGTCAGTGACCTCAGGGGTCAGTATTGGGCCCTATTCTCAAATATATTAATAATCTTGTAGAAAGCTTGCACAGTAAAATAGAAATTTTCGCAGATGACACTAAACTGTGTAAAGTAATTTACACTGAAGAGGACAGTATACTGCTACAGAGGGATCTGGATAGATTGGAGGTTTGGGCAGATAATTGGCATATGAGGTTTAACACTGACAAATGTAAGGTTATGCACATGGGAAGGAATAATGCAAGTCACCCGTACATACTAAATGGTAAAACACTGGGTAACACTGACATGGAAAAGGACCTAGGAATTTTAGTGAACAGCAAACTAAGCTGTAGAAACCAGTGTCAGGCAGCTGCTGCCAAGGCCAATAAGATAATCAGCTGCATCAAAATGGACATAGATGCCCGTGATGAGAACATAGTCCTACCACTTTACAAATCACTAGTCAGACCACAAATGGAGTACTGTGTACAGTTCTGGGCTCCTGTGAACAAGGCAGACATAGCAGAGCTGGAGAGGGTTCAGAGGAGGGCAACAAAAGTAATAACTGGAATGGGGGGACTACAGTACCCTGTAAGATTATCAAAATTAGGGTTATTCACTTTAGAAAAAAGACGACTGAGGGAAGATCTAATAACTATGTATAAATATATCAGGGGTCAGTACAGAGATCTATCCCATCATCTATTTATCCCCAGGACTGTGACTGTGACAAGGGGACATCCTCAGCGTCTGGAGAATAGAAGGTTTGTACACAAACATAGAAAAGGATTCTTTACGGTAAGAGCAGTGAGACTATGGAGCTCTCTGCCTGAGGAGGTGGTGATGGTGAGTTCACTAAATGAGTTAAAGAGGGACCTGGATGTATTTCTGGAGGGTAATAATATTACAGGCTATAGTTACTAGAGAGGGGTCGGTGATCCAGGGAGTTATTCTGATTGGTGTCGGGAAGGAATTTTTTTCCCCTTAAGTGGGAAAAATTGGCTTCTACCTAATATATATATTTTTTGCCTTCCTCTGGATCAACTTGCAGGATAATAGGCCGAACTGGATGGACAGATGTCTTTTTTCGGCCTTATAAACTATGTTACTATGTATGTTACCTTAGAAGCACTGCATTGATAGGGTACATAATGTCCAAGGCAGGGGTGGGGAGAATCTAGGCAAGGTCTTTTCAATGACATGATAGAAAAGGAGAACTTTAAAGGGGTTTTCCAGCATTTTGATACTAGATAGGTCATCAGTATCTTATCGGTGGGGGTCCAACACCCAGGACCCTCGGCAATCAGCTGTTTGAGAAGGCACCGATGCTTTCAGCTTACCAAGTCCAGCTTCGTACATTATATAGCAGCTGCGCTTGTTATTGCAGCTCAGCCCCATTCACTTCAATGGGTCTGAGCGCAATACCAAGCACAACCGCTGTACAATGTACAGCGCTGTGCTTGGTGAGCTGAGGGAAGGCAGCGACGCTTACAGGAGCCTTCTCAAACAGCTGAACAGCGGTTATCCCGGGTGTTGGACCCCCATCGATAAGAAACTAATCACCTATCCTGAGGATAGGTCATCAGTATCAAAATCCCTTTAAGGGAGGCTCCTTCTTCAAACTGCCCAAACGCAGTACTACCTCACCCCACACTACTCCTCTGCCATGACAATGAAATTCTCTGAGACTACCTCAATACACCCCTCATTGCTAGGCCTCAGCTCAGAAAACAACTGTTCCAGTAGTCCATCTGCTTCCAGGTCTCAGGTGCACTGAAACCACTCTCCAGTAGCCTCCACTCTGGTTCATCATTTGAAAAAAAAAACACATCATTTTTCTCAGCAGTGCGGACACATATGAACATGGGACCAACACAGATGTCTTCAGCTGCCAAGTGCACATGTAACAGGTCAGCCAGTTTAATAAGTACAAATCTGCTGACAGATGTCCTTTAAAGACCTGCAGATTGTTCTTCTTGCAGCAGTCTCCATTGTTATACCATGTGGCTTCAGCCACGCTCCTTCCTGTTTCCTGCTGCAAACCTCTGGATCAACTTGCAGGATAACAGGCCGAACTGGATGGACAAATGTCTTTTTTCGGCCTTATGTACTATGTTACTATGTTACTAAACCCTTATATCCTATGTAACAGTGACAACTAGTGTCATGAGTGACATAACTAGTGCAGATAATTACACATACTTACATTCTTCCTAGCTGATACTATACTTGCATGCCATCAACCAGACCACAAAGAAAAAGTGATGCACAATATAACACATTGACATTAACTGATGCATACTTTGGACAACTGTTTTTGTACACATGCCCCACTGTGTATTGATCTCTTTAGATGTCACATTGTGTCTTGTAGGGTCCCATTCTCTACTCATAATCTCTAAATATTCAGTCTTTGCTAGGAATGAAAGAACATCTAGGATTTTCTGTTAGTATTGTATAATTTTGATGTAATATATCATTTATCCTTAAATATTATACACTACGATTTAAAACAGTAGCAGCCAAGACTGAAATGAACTGTAATGTGCTGGGGTTCAGTTTGGAAGACTGCTAATGCCACCTTGTGGTTGTGAGATGGAAGTGCCACCAATCAAGGATTTCAGTTTAAATGTTCCTTTGCTATTTCCTTTGTAATTTCTTTACTGTCCCACCAATAGTTGAGCTACTATTGTACTTTTAGCATGTGACTGAAATCGTCTTATTGGTTTTTGACATCTTTACACATGATAGTGTTTTCTGCTGTCAACCACAGTTAGGTCAAATATTAGTTCTTGCTCTCGGTGGTGGTGGTTTATACTCACTACAGTAAGGTCAAATAACTGAGTAAGAAATGAAAGGGAAAGTCATTTGAACTATTAAATGTCATCATTGTGTAATGGGTGGTGGTGCAACTGGTGGAACAACCACAATATCTAGAATTAAAATGGTTTTCCTATCTTTTTTGGGGGTATTTTATAAATGTGCTGGGAGCACGGTAAAATAATAAAATTCTTACAGTCCTGCACTCACTCCGATCCAGTGCCACAGCTCCGGCCTCTTCCCCGGGCTGCTGCCACCGACGTATTGCTGTGGCTACAGCAGTGACATCTCATATGCTGCTGTTGCCAATCAATGGCCTCAGCCATTTACAGCAACAATAAAAAAAACTATGCTTCTGGTTCTGTACAACTCGGGCTCTGTTCATATCTGTGTCAAAGGCTCCATTATGAGCCCGTCACATATACAGGCAAAAAAGATCAGCATACAGCTCTATTTTTTTCTGGTAAAATGACAGACACCATGGCGGAACAGAAAACCAGAAATGACTATGCCGATGTGAACTCGGCCTTACACTGTTTTGCAGAATTATTCAGAACTAAAACAAATAATTTGTGATTTTATTTGTCACCAAAGAACGCTAAATTAGTAAGTAGTACTTTAGTGTTTGTCCAGTAGATGGCGCAGTAAGCTTTTTAAAAATAAATAAATAGATAAATAGACTGTGGATAATTAGTATCAAAGATTTTCAGTAAAGAAATGAAAATCTGCTGCTTTATATATTGTGCTAGTGTCATGGCCTCTGTTTTACCAGGATCAGTTATGGATATGACAGTTCTGTTATGACCCATTATGATCAGTTTGATGGATATGGCATCCTCTGTTATGATGTGTTTTTAGGTGTCCCCATTTGCTTACTGTCACGGGCAGGCCTCTAGACAGGAGTATGCACCCAGTGTGTCACTATTAGGTTTGAGGCTAAGGGGTCTTGTACTCCTGCCGTGAATCAGGCCTATTTAACGAATATTCCTACGAACACTCATTCACGATAATTGGCTCATGTAAAGATGCTGCTGATCATCCGACAAACAACCACAAAGCTAAGGCTACTTTCACACTGGCGTTTTGGCTTTCCGTTTGTGAGATCCGTTCAGGGCTCTCACAAGCGGTCCAAAACGGATCAGTTTGCCTTCTAACGCATTCTGAATGGAAGAGGATCCGCTCAGAATGCATCAGTTCAGTCTCCATTCTGCTTGCAGCGTTTTGGTGTCCGTCTGATGAGACTGAGCAAAATGGATCCATTCTGGCACACAATGTAAGTCAATGGGGACGGATCCGACACAATCTGGCACAATAGAAAACGGATCCGTCCTCCATTGACTTTCAATGGTGTTCAAGACGGATCCGTCTTGGCTATGTTACAGATAATACAAATGGATCCGTTCTGAACGGATGCAGACGGCTGTATTATCTGAACATATCCGTCCATAACGGATCCACACAAAACGCGAGTGTGAAAGCATCTTTCATGCAGCACCCAAAATCGCCGTTTGTTGGCAGCACATCGCCCGGTGTAAACAAGGATGCGCAGCCGACAATATGCAAACTGAATGGGAAACAAATGATCATAATAGTTATTGTTTGTTCCCCTTTCAATTTGTATTGGACAGTGTGCAACGTTCTTTTAAATGGCGCTGATGGACTTCTATACCCTCTATTACAGGGCATTGGCCCTTGTAAGATGACCCTTTCAGTGAAGCTAGTCCACACACAGTAGTAATCAGCTGTACAACAATATGAAGATGGCAGGACACTGCAGACTATCTGAATAAACAGGCTGGATGGCATGTCCACTACATGCCAATGTACAGAAGAAGGTGTAGAGCCCCGGGCAAGGAGGAGGAGCATGGCCGCGCACAACGCTGTATCCAGGACCAGTGAGTAACAGTACCCCCCTTCAGGCTCCTCCCAGAAGGGGGAAGAAAATAAAGAGGTATTAATGTCCTTTTTGGGGACCCAACATCTCTCTCTCTCTCTCAGTCAATTAAACAGAATAACCTTCCACATACCTTTTTTGCAATCTAGAAGTTGCAATATGTTGGGTGCACTACAAATGACATCAAGACGCGTATAAGGAAGCATTTGTCTGACATCCCTCCCTATCATCCCAGAAATGCATCCGCAGCTACCTTACACTTTTCCCAGGTTCATAAAGGAGACACTACATTGTTTGTAGCCCAAGGTGCAGAACGGGTCAGTCCCCCCATTAGAGGGGGAGACCACCGTAAAAAACGACTCAGCCGGGAATCATTTAGTATTTTCCAGCTGGGTAGTTGTATCCCAACCGTCTAACTAAAAAAATATGACCTGATTCTGCAATACAGTTAATTCTCATGGTATTCTGGATTTTTTGTTCCGTATTTTGTATATTTCCAAATGTCTCCCTATCTTCACATGTGTTGTGATTGCTGGGGGGGGGGGATATAAGGATGTAATGGTTACCACAGCAATGTCATGAGTAAGGGTCACATTTTAAGATCCGAAACGCATAGATGCTAACACTGTGTGTCTGTACTGTGTCATTGGATATTTTATCGCTTTAAAGAATAAAGGTCATCGCTTTTTTATGGGAAGCTGGCCGTCTCTCCTTGTTTTAGAAGTTGATTGATGTCACAACCCATGTTGGAGATGCCTTGAACTCCGAGATGGAGTAATGCTACTGGGCAGGAGTACTTTTTTTTTTTTTTTGGAGAATAAGCCACAGGGGTGATTCTTAACATTGTTTGATTGTTGTGAAAGCACAACTCCAACACTTATGGAAGATGGGTCAGAAAAATGGTTTGTTAATGTCTGGATGATGTAGAACTAAAGTAAAGAGGAAAAGTAGGCTTTGAGAAAGTTAATGAAGTTGTCCCATCTGGGACATTTCTCTATAAGGATATGCCAGAAATGTGAGATAGGCGTGAAGGAAGAGCACAGTACAACCTCGCCATTCACTGTTATGGCAATTGGCTGTTTTCAGAAGTCCTATAGCAGCCAATGGAGAGCAAGCTGCACAAACACGGCCTCCCATTCACCACTATGGAACATCTGTGGCTTGCCCTCCCTTCATTGCAGGGCCCCGTGTCAGTGGTCGAAGCAGGTCCCAGAGGTGGAACCCACACCTGGCAGACATTTATAGCATATCCTATATCCATGTTTACCAGACATATAAAGTACAATGTTTTGGGCTATACTGGCAGAAGCCTTTTTTCAAGCAAGACTTGATACACTCCCTCAGAGTATCATTGGTAGAGGACAGCGTTATACTGAAAGTGATCCCTCCATTGTCATCTAGGTTTTCTGTGCTTCCTTTCCAATGACCATCCTTTTTGGTATAAGTCAAAACCCTTAGATAAACCTTTTGGCTAGGTCTACACGACGACATTCGTCACGCGACATTTTGTTGCACCAATGTCGCGCGACAATTTTTATAATGGCAGTCTATGGTGTCGCACTGCAACATGCGACATGCTGCGACTGCGACACGACAGTCGCAGAAAATCCATTCGAGGTGGATTTTTCTGCGACTGTCGTGTCGCAGTCGCAGCATGTTGCATGTTGCAGTGCGACACCATAGACTGCCATTATAAAAATTGTCGCGCGACATTGGTGCAACAAAATGTCGCGCGACAAATGCTGCGCCCTATCTGGCGCGCAACTTATTGTCGCGCGACAAATGTCGTCGTGTAGACCTAGCCTTTCAGAAGAAGATAAGGTGGTAGGTACACTCAAGTTGCATTGGTTCCATGGGACTTTCCTGGGCAGGATACCTAAAAAACTATGATACCTGGTGATCCTTATTTGACTCTTTAAAACTGTCCCTGAACTGCAAATCCACCCTAGTTGCAAGAGAGACCAGTTCATCTAGAAATTTAGGAAGATCTCTTTCAGCTAGCTTTTCTTTAAAGTGAACCTTTCACCAGGATTTCACTTAATAAACTATTACCAGTACCTTATAGATTATCCTCATTGTGGTTCAATGCATTCTTGTCCCGCTTTCCTGGGATGTATATTGATGAAAAAAACGACTTATAAAGTCCTGGTCTCCAGCTCCTGCAGTCACGCTAGAAGTCAAGGGGGTAGCCCTTCCCTCACTCCGGGCTGCAACTCCCCTGCCCTAACCCCTCCTTTAAGTAGTGTAACTGACACCCGGCTCAGTCGCCGGGACTGCGCTTGTACTGGCGGCGCATGCGCCGTCGGTCTCAGTAGCAGCGCGATCCCGTCTATCGCGCGGACTGAAGCGCGATCCTGTAACTGAATCGCGCATGCGCCGTCCGTCCCCGATGCCTGCCTGTCTTCTGTTCTTCAGGCGCGCTGCTACTGAGACCGACGGCGCATGCGCCGCCAGTACAAGCGCGGTCCCGGCGACTGAGCCGGGTGTCAGTTACACTACTTAGAGGAGGGGTTAGGGCAGGGGAGTTACAGCCTGGAGTGAGGGAAGGGCTACCCCCTTGACTTCCACCGTGACTGCAGGAGCTGGAGACCAGGACTTTATAAGTCGTTTTTTTCATCAATATACATCCCAGGAAAGCGGGACAAGAATGCATTGAACCACAATGAGGATAATCTATAAGGTACTGGTAATAGTTTATTAAGTGAAGTCCTGGTGAAAGGTTCGCTTTAATACAACTTCACAATGCAGCATAGAATATTGCCAGGAGAAGCTCATAGTAACATAGTTTATAAGGCTGAAAAAATACATCTGTCCATCCATTTCAGCCTGTTATCCTGCAAGTTGATCCAGAGGAAGGCCAAAAAAAAAACTCTATGAGGTAGAAGCCCATTTTCCTCACTTTAGGGGAAAGAATTCCTTCCTGACTCCAATCAGGCAATCAGAATAACTCCCTGGATCAACGACCCCTCTCTAGTAGCTATAACCTGTAATATTATTACACTCCAGAAATACATCCAGGCCCCTCTTGAATTCCTTTATTGTACTCACCATCACCACCTCCTCAGGCAGAAAGTTCCATAGTCTCACTGCTCTTACCGTAAATAACCCTCTTCTATGTTTGTGTACAAACCTTCTTTCCTCCCCTCGTCACAGTCACAGTCCTGGGGATAAATATATGATGGGAGAGATCTCTGTACTGACCCCTGATATACAGTTAGGCCCATATATATTTGGACACTGACACAAATTTAGTTTTTATTACCTGTTTACTAAAACATATTCAAGTTATAGTTATATAATGGACATGGACATAAAGTCCAGACTTTTAGCTTTCATTTGAGGGTATCCACATTAAAATTGGATGAAGGGTTTAGGAGTTTCTGCTCCTTTATATGTGGCACCCTGTTTTTGAAGGGACCAAAAGTAATCGGACAATTGACTCGGAGGCCGTTTCATGGGCAGGTGTGGGCAATTCCTTCATTATTTCATTCTCAATTAAGCACATAAAAGGCCTGGAGTTGATTTGAGGTGTGGTGCTTGCATTTTGAAGATTTTGTTGAGAAGTAAACATGTGGTTAAAGGAGCTCTCCAGGCAGGTGAAGCAAGCCATCCTTCATCTGCGAAAACTGAAAAAAAAACTATCCGAGAAATTGCTAGGAGTGGCAAAATCTACAGTTTGGTATATCCTGAGACAGAAAGCACTGGTGACCTCAACAATGCAAAAAGACTGAGACGCCCACGGAAGACAACAGTGGTGGATGATTACAGAATAATTACCATGGTGAAGAGAAACCCCTTCACAACAGCCAACCAAGTGAACAACACTCTCCAGGATATAGGCGTATCAATATCCAAATCTACCATAAAGAGAAGACTGCATGAAAGTAAATACAGAGGGTTCACTGAACAGTGCAAGCCACTCATAAGCCTCAAGAATAAGAAGGCTGGATTGGACTTTGCTAAAAAAAAACCATCTTAAAAAACCAGCACACTTCTGGAAGAACATTCTTTGGACAGATGATCAAGATCAACCTCTACCAGAATGATGGAAAGAAAAGATTATGGCGAAGGCATGGTACGGCTCATGATCCAAAGCATACCACATCATCTTTAAAATATGGCGGAGGCAGTGTGATGGCGTGGGCGTGCTTGGCTGCCAGTGGCACTGGGTACCTAGTGTTTATTGATGATGTGACACAGGACAGAAGAAGCCGGATGAGTTCTGGGGTTTTCAGTGACATACTGTGTGATCAAATGCAGCCAAACTGATTGGTCGGAGTTTCATAATACAGATGGACAATGACCCAAAACATAAAGCCAAAGCAATCCAGGAGTTTATTAAAGCAAAGAAGTGGAATATCCTTGAATGGCCAAGTCAGTCACCTGATCTGAACCCAATAGGCCATTTTACTTCAGACAGAAAGGGCCACAAACAAACAGCAACTGAAAACCGCTGCAGTAAAGGCCTGGCAGAGCAATAAAAAGGAGGAAACACAGCGTCTGATGATGTCCATGAGTTCAAGACTTCAGGCAGTCATTGCCAACAAAGGGTTTTCAACCAAGTATTAGAAATTATCATTTTATGTACAATTATCTAATTTGTCCAATTACTTTTGAGCTCCTGAAATTAATGGATTGAGTTTAGTTCCTCACATTTTTATGCAATCATTTTGTTCAACCCACTGAATTAAAGCTGAAAGTCTCAACTGCATCTGAATTGTTTTGTTCAAAATCCATTGTAGTAATAGAAACATAGAATGTGTCGGCAGATAAGAACCATTTGTCCCATCTAGTCTGCAGTAATGTACAGAACAAAAATTAGAAAAATGTTGTGTCTAACCAAATATATATGGACCTAACTTTCAGGGTTCTGTAGTCCCCCCCATTCTAGTTATTACTTTAGTTGCCCTCCTCTGAACCCTCTCCTGCTCTGCTATGTCTGGCTTGTTCACAGGAGCCCAGAACTGTACACAGTACTCCATGTGTGGTCTGACCAGTGATTTGTAAAGTGGTAGGACTAGGTTCTCATCACGGGCATCTATGCCCCTTTTGATGCAGCCCATTATCTTATTGGCCTTGGCAGCAGCTGCCTGACACTGGTTTCTACAGCTTAGTTTGCTGTTCACTATAATTCCTAGGTCCTTTTCCATGTCAGTGTTACCCAGTGTTTTACCATTTAGTATGTACGGGTGACTTGTATTATTCCTTCCCATGTGCATAACCTTTCATTTATCAGTGTTAAACCTCATCTGCCAATTATCTTCCCAAGCCTCCAATCTATCCATATCCATCTGCAGCTGGATACTTTCCTCTGTAGTATATATACAGTATACTGTCCTCTTCCGTGTTAATTACTTTACACAGTTTAGTGTCATCTGCAAAAATTTATATTTTACTGTGCAAGCCTTCTACAAGATTATTAACAAATATATTGAAGAGAATAGGGCCCAATACTGACCCCTGAGGTACCCCACTAGTGACAGTGACCCAATCTGAGTGTGTACCATTAATAACCATGCTGTTTTCTATCACTGAGCCAGTTACTTACCCACATACAGACATTTTCTCCTAGTCCGAGCATTCTCATTTTATATACTAACCTTTTATGTGGTACAGTGTCAAATGCTTTGGAGAAGTCCAGAGCATTCCTCATTCCTCCATGGAAGCTCAGATGCAAAAGTGTGGAACTGGATGGCATATTGACCCATAGAGTTGGACCTTGTCTTAACCAAAAAGGGCATCAAAAGCAAAATGAACTGGACCAGGCTCGTCAAATACTTTGCAGAAGGCAGAGTAGAAGGAAGGCAATGAGTACATAATAGGGGTGCTGCCCAGGCCAACGCTTCTCCAAACAGCAGAGAAAATAGATTTGCCACTCTTGCATGCTTGGAATAGAACTGCCAAGGACACAGTTCATGGTGTACCATACATTGATTCATGAAGCCCTGGCATGCCTTAGGCCTCTTTCACACGAGTGTTGCGGGTGACGTGCGGGAAAAGATGCGGGTGTGTTGCGGGAAAATGCATGATTTTTCCAAGCAAGTGCAAAGCGTTTTAATGCGTGTTGCACGCGCGTGAGAAAAATTGGCATGTTTGGTACCTGGACTTCTTCACAGAAGTTCGGGTTTGGGTTTGGGATCGGTGTTCTGTAGATTTTATTATTTTCCCTTATAACATGGTTATAAGGGAAAATAATAGCATTCTTAATACAGAATGCTAAGTAAATGAGGGATGGAGGGGTTAAAAAAATAAAAATAAAATTTAACTCACCTCATCCACTTGTTCACAATGCCCGGCTCGTCTTCATTCTTCTTCTTTGAGGACCTGGCAGGAAAAGGACCTTTGGTGACGCCACTGCGCTCATCACATGGTCCATCGCATGGTCCATCACCATGGTGATGGCTTGGTGCTCATCACATGGTCCATCACCATGGTGATGGATCATGTGATGGACCATGTGATGAGCGCAGTGACATCACCAGAGGTCCTTTTCTCCCAGGTCCTTTAAAGAAGGAGAAAGAAGACAAGCCGGGCTACGCGAACAAGTGGATGAGGTGAGTTAAATTTATTTATTTCTTTTAACCCCTCCATCCCTAATTTACTTTGCATTGTGCAATAAGATTGCTATTATTTTCCCTTATAACCATGTTATAAGGAAAAATAATAAAGATCGGGTCCCCATCCCGATCGTCACCTAGCAACCATGCGTGAAAATCGCACCGCATCCGCACTTGCTTGCGGATGCTTGCGATTTTCACGCAGCCCCATTCACTTCCATGGGGCCTGCTTTGCGTGAAAAACGCACAATATAGAGCATGCTGCGATTTCCACGCAACGCACAAGTGATGCGTGAGAATCACCGCTCATGTGCACAGCCCCATAGAATTGTATGGGTCCGGATTCCGTGCGGGTGCAATGTGTTCACCTCACGCATTGCACCCGCGCGAAAAACTCGCCCGTGTGAAAGGGGACTTAGAGTTTCTGTCAAACCAGGCAGGTGTTGGCAGGTGGGGGTGATATTTCACAAGTGGTAGATTCGAACAAAGTGAACATATTGCCGATTATGTTGCAAAGCAGAAGGTGAAGCTGTTGGGGCAGCACCCTGAATTTCATCTGTCCCTATCATGTACAGGATGGAATATCTCTCACTGAGGCCTAATTCACACTTCAGTGATTTGGTCAGTATTTGGTCAGTGATTTTGATTAGTGACTGTGAGCCAAAACCAGGTGTGGGTCAAAAACACAGAACAGGTGTAAAATATTCTATTGTACTTTATCTCTGTAGAGGCTTCACAATCACTGATGGAAATCACTGACCAAATAACTGAAGTGTTAACTAGGTCTGAGTCAACACAAGTTGAGTGGCAAATTCAGCTAATTCATTAAGGTCAATCAGCTTTTGTACAGATTTGGAAGGGCAGTGGAATGGAGCAGCAGAACTGTATTTACAGAGGTAATGTAACAGAGTTAGAGCAGAGGAGACCGCAGACTACCTGAATCCGCCGGTTCCTTCCTGGTGCGATGATATCATTACTGAAGCTGAGTTGCCAGGTCAGGTCATCACATTTCAAGGCTCTTTATTGGGTCAGACATTGACTTAGACCAGGGGTGCACAACCTTTTTTGGTCTGAGGCCTGCATTGTCACATCACTCTATTTCAAGGGGCCGCCAATCAATGATCGGCGCTCATTGCATCGGCCTATTACACAGGCCAAGTGAATGGGGAGGAATGATCACTACCACAGTCATTCTGTCTTCATTCAGTCCTTATCATTATCGGTAGCACCTTCTTGATTTCACGGTGAGATGTGCTGACGATAATTGTACATCTTTCATCCTGATAAAATATGCAAATCAGCCGACATACGAGTGATTCCTTGTTTATTAGATGATCAGCAGGACAATTACTGAGGCCAGATATCAGAAATGAGCGCTCCTATGAAGACTTGTTCCCAGTAATTGTCTCAAATATCGTTCTGCAGCATAGCCCCTGAAACCAAAAAGTTATACTTACCTGCTCCCCATGGCTCCGGTCCTCCACACTGCCCCCACTGCCTCCATCTTTTGGTCTCTGCCCTGTTTACACCTGGCAGTGCATGGCCATGGTCACATGCACCTCTCCATCCAATAGCTAGCTTCAGCAGTGATGTGGCCACAAGCAGCATGTTACTGCTGAAGCCAGTCATTGGCTGGAGAGGTGCATGTCATCATGCTCATGCACTGCCAGGTGTAAACAGTGCAGGGACTGGAAGATAGGGGCAGAGGACCAGAGCGGCGGGGAGCAGGTAAGTATGAATCTTTTGTTTCAGAGGCCATGCTACAAGAACTTGTTAAAAAATCATTTTAACCAAAAAAGTGGCGACATTTCCTTCCATCCTGCCTCCTATTTATAAACCAGCGCTTTCCTTCACTGCAGTGGATGGCACTCCCTGGTTATTACCGCCTCCTGTCCCCCAGTTACAGGCACCATGCAATAATCAGTAAGCACTTTACCTTACTAGCAGCGGAAGCGCTCATTGGTTAACATTTTACGGACCAGCTCTGAAAAGGCCTTACAATTTTTTACGTCACATAGGGCCTTATAATTTTATTTATTTTTTTATTTGGGGAAACTGTACAATACGTTAAAAAATTTGCATTTTTTTCAAACTATAGCTTCTTATTCTTCAAATATGCAGATAAAATATATTATTATAATTAGTTACCTATTTTGTGTTGACCGTTTTGTTATATAATCTGTATAGTCACATGAATGGGGTGATAATGGAGACGGTTTTGGTTGGCGTGGGTGTTTTTATTTTATTATTATTTTTTTAACTTAATTTTTAATATATTTCTGCTACTTTTGTCATAAAAAGACCTTTGGGGGACAATGACACTTTTTAAAAAAAAATATTTAACTTTTTTCTTTTTTACTTTTATTTGTATTTTATTAATATTTTATTGTAATGTTTATTTTATAATTGGTTAATTACTTAATTTGTTAAATATATTTTTGCCACATAATATGTCCCCCAAGAGGTCATAAGGTCATAGGACAGTTGGAGGACAATGAACATTATTATTTTGCACTTTTTCCTTTTTATTTTATTTGTATTTTATAATTTTTTTTAATATTTTTTTAAATATATTTTTGCCACATAATATGCCCCCCAAGGGTTCATAAAACGACTGTTGGGGGACAGTGAACACTCTTTTATTTTGCACTTTTTCCTTTTTTATTTATTTTATTTTTATGGTATTTTTATTTTTTTAGTTTATTTTTATAATTTTCAATTTTTTTGCCACATAATATTTTTTTATTTTTTTAAATTTTATTTGTATTTTAAACATTTTTTATTTAGTTTTCAATTTTTTTTTTTTTATAATTGAACTTATTTTCTTAGATATTCTTTTCACATAATTTATTCCCAGTAGGTCACTGAAAGACCTTTGGGAGACAATGTATTATTTCCACTGTAACTAGGGCATCCAAAGGAGCCCCAGTTACAGGGAAAACCAGCCTGCTGGGCAGGAGGGGGCTTTGTAAAAGGCAGAGCTGTTCAGGGTTTACTGCCCCTAACACACCCGGCGATCATGTGATCACAGGGCTCTACACTGCAGAGCACTAACCTCTTCTGCCTTATCCTCGGCTCTCCCTAACATCCAGGACCCATCCTGCTGCAGGAGCTGTCATTCATTGCTCTGCGGCGCTCCAGGAAGAAACACAGCTGATCGCACGATCAGCTGTTTTTCTACCCATCAGAATTGGGGCTGCAAACTATGGGTCTGGGGGCCTTATGCGGCCCGCGGGTTGTGCCCCTCTGACTTAGACGGAAGCTACTGATACATGCCACTAGATATGCAACTTTCTTTCTTCTGGAGAAAAGCACATTCAGGCCCTCTCTTCTTCATTTCCTCTCTCAGTCCTCTCCTGTGACAAAAGTCCTGTCACATGAAACTAAATGGACAAGTGTGTTGCATAACCGATGGTAAAACTCACTCACAGTCTCACACTGATGCATATTGACTTACATTATGATTGTGTTTTTGTTCTAAAACAGTACGGTGGTTTTTTAGTGACCGAATGGTTGTCACACTTGTGTGTGGGAGGAAAACACCACACCGAGCATAGGAGGGAAAGAGGATCCCGGAATAAGGCCTGGAAACTAGTGAAGGAAGATGGACACCTCCTAGAGAAAACCCTAACTCCAGTCCTGACAGACTACCAGTATGAACAGGCCCCAAAGGTAGGCAAGTTCATACACCAGATACCTAGAATCCTATCTCACCCTATAGCAGGGGTGCGCAACCTTTTCTGGTTGGGGGCCACATTGTCAGCCTGAACCAATTCCAAGGGCCGAAAGTAAAACTTAAAGGGGTATTACCAACTGAAATACAGTATTTTTGGCATATTGAACATACAGTATATACTATAAATGTCTAGTTGCCGTTCTAGGACTCCCATCTAATAGGAAAATACATGAAACATACATGTAAGAAGCCATAAGACATAGACCTACATGTCTTTTTTACCAGATGTTTGGGTGCCGCACAGAATGGTATCATGGGCCGCATGTGGCCCCCGGGCCGCAGGTTGTGCACCCCTGCCCTATAGGAACCTGGAAATAATGTCAGGACTGAGTCTACCTGTTCCTCCAAAGGGAAGGACGAACAGGAGTCTCCCTCAGGCCTAATGACAAACAACAGGGAAAGGCAACACACACATATATAAACAAAATACAAAAGGGAAAGGAAACCCTTATCTTCAATGAAGCTTTGGTAGCACTGAGAACCAAACACAAGCTAACCACCAGTCCAACAGAAGCTATGACGCTATAAACCGCATAGCATAGGGGGAGAATCAAATTACAATTAAATTACGAAAATAGCCACACCTGGGGATAGCCACACCTGGGGAAAGAAGGTGTGGCAAGCACCAGAAACAACACAGACATCATTTGATCCAAAAGGAAAACATGCTAGCTCAAACCACGTGTTGCCAGTCTCACAGATCTCCTGCCACCTGTCGCGGGAACGTCCGTATGTCTCGGTACGTCCATGACATTGGTGGTGTTATTTAGCCATGGTGGTATTTAGTAACAATAGTGCTACTAATTATTCACTGTATGGTGGTATCATCCAATCGCGATATGGTGGTCTTGTCCAGTTCCGGTATGGTATTTGCATAGAAAGCATCAAAGATGTGTGGCAAACTCTGTGGAGATGAGTCATGAGTGAAAGAAGTTGTCATGGCGGCCTGGGCCAGTTGGAGAGGTTAGTGAAAGCAAACGACTGTAATCAGAAGACTTCACATGTGATCAGTATTTTATTACTTTGTCCAGTCTGCAGTATAGTGATTCTGTACAGACTTCCTGTGTGGTATCTCACCCCTGCATGATCACTCTATTCAGACTCATTATATAGGTAACATTCTCTCACAGTTTGGTGGTATTTTTGGTATTTTTTTTTTTACTCAGCAGCAATATGGTTGTGTTGTTTTGTGACTGTATGGTGGTTTTATTTACCGACTGAATGGTAGTATTATTTAGTAACAGAATGGTTCTACTAATTCACTGTATCGTGGCATCATCTAGTCATGGTATGCTGATGTAACAAGCAGGCCATTGTTGGGCTATACAGAGACAGTTTGGCAGAAAGACACAGAAGCATTTCCACAGTAGCAGAGGGCTGTACATCAGCAGTGTCCATTAGAGGAAGCTGGAGTGTTTATGAAGATGACTGGGGAAGAAGATCCAGCCTGGACAGGAAAAGGACGGGCATTGTGTCACAGAGAGAGACGCATGTGTGTGGAGCTCAAGGGAAGACATAAAGAAACTGCAGAGTGTGTGCTCTGGTGTGAACCAGCCACTCATCATACATTGCAGTGCACAGAAGATACATCGGCACTGTGTCGTCAGTAGGATTTCCACCTGGCCAGTAAAGCACCAGCCTAGCCAGTATCATCATTTTGAGATCGGTGCCGTATTTAATTTTTACAGGCTACATTACAGTAATTGCTGATAATTTTCCCTTCAGAGACCAAGGAGGAATGAGATAGCTCCTTGGTGCTAATGGCTCTATCTCAGGCTGTATAGCAGCTACAAATATGAGCCAGGTTTTGTGTTTAGGATTTAGGTATTGCAAAATATCTTTCCTGACCTGGTTAGGCTACTTTCACGCTTGCGGCAGTCTGATCCGGCGGGCAGTTCGGTCGTCGGAACTGCCCGCCGGATCCGCCGATCTGCCGCTGACTGAAAGCATTTGTGAGACGGATCCGGATGCGGATCCGTCTCACAAATGCATTGCAAGGACGGATCCGTCTCTCCGCTTGTCATGCGGACAGACGGATCCGTCTTGTATCTTTTTTCACATTTTTACCGGTCTGCGCATGCGCAGGCTGGAAGGACGGATCCGAAGTTCCGGTATTTTGAATGGCACTAATACATTCCTATGGGAAAAAATGCCGGATCCGGCATTCAGGCATGTCTTCAGTTTTTTTCGCCGGAGATAAAACCGTAGCATGCTACGGTTTTATCTTTTGCCTGATCAGTCAAAAGGACTGAACTGAAGACATCCTGATGCAAACTGAACGGATTACTCTCCATTCAGAATGCCTGATCAGTTCTTTTCCGGTATAGAGCCCCTGTGACGGAACTCTATGCCGGAAAAGAAAAACGCTAGTGTGAAAGTAGCCTTACTAAAGGCTGTACCTCCAGCTCAGCAGGCTCATGCACAGATCTCATAGGGCCTAATAGCGAAACTTAGTATGGGCCCCCTGCCATACCCAGTTTCCCAGTACTCATGCATCAATCATGCCCAGGCAATGCAGAATGCAAAGTGCAATGCCCTAGATTTTTTCTGATGAATTTACATTGTATATTTTTTTTAATAAGCAGATAAACTTTTAATTAAAAATGTAATTAAAAAAGTTACCTTTGAACTCACTCCCGTTATATGTCAGTAAAGTGGAACAGGCGCTTCACAGATATTGCACTCATTCTGACCGCCATATTTCTCGCTGGACAACTGACTTGAATACATTGATAAAAATCCTACTTACCTTCTATTACAAAGCTGGCTGGCTGCAGCCACCCGTAAGGGGAACTTGGTGCATAGGAATGGAGTTACATATGATTGAAATGGAAGCTGTAATCATGTGTTTGCACTGAGCTCCCCCTAGTGGTAGCTGTTTTCACACTAGGAACAGAACAAAGAGTTCAGCTCTGGGCCCCCATTCCCCTGGGCCCCATAGCAGTCGCATGGTCAGTCTCCATTGAGTGTACTCCACTGCTCAAGCTCTATCTTGGCTAGCACCACTATTAGATTATAAACTTTAAAACAAAACTTGGCTCATATCTCTATACAGCTTGAGAAAGAACAAGTCAAAGTAGCCTTCTCTTCAGCTGGTTATGGTCTCAGCTAGCATGGGGGAGGACATTGGGGCAGTGGGGTAGGTTCTGACAGGCTGCAGAGAGAGGAGGAGAGGTATAGATCCTCTAGTCCCTGTATAACTGTAGATTACCCCCAGAGGGAGGGATAACATGGACTCTGTGCATTTTATCAATTCTCACCCACCTTTGGAGAGCATACTTGCTCTCTTATTGTCATATATTGGGCTCTTTTTTCCAGAAAAGGAATGAGAAGATGAACTCATGCCCTTCTTTGCTTAATTAGGCCATTTATTGATGCCAAGACCCAGATGTTCCCCAGTGTTCATTTCATGGTGTCAAGTAAATCACATCAAACACAAAACTCCAAGTATGAACTAACCATTGGTATCAACTAACTCAATCTATGGGGGTCACATACAGGGGTTTTGGTTTACAGGGGATCACATATAGCTACTGTATGTCCTGTTTATAAAGACAGGTAACCCTCCTGAATACTGTATTTAGTGATGTGTGACCCCACACCTATATACTGTACATAATGCTCCTCATTTTGTGTATGTGTACACATGTGCCTCCTCTTTAATGTACACTTTATATACAGACGACTTGGGACCTATAGGGACATGTTTATATCACGTATCGCTATATACAGTGTTTGGGGGCTTTTGCTGAGTTGTCTCAGTAAGTCCAAACAGTGGCGGTGCCTGTGGTTTCAGATCCTTGTCTCAAAGATCCCCCAAGATGCAGAGATTGTAGAAAAAGACGCAGCACTCCAGCCTCTCAAATAAATCTGTGTTTATTGCTCAACCAGCGTGCAACGTTTCGACTCAAATGAGTCTTTATCAAGCTCAGCGTGATATATCAATGGTCATCTAAATCTGATTGGGTGGGAGGTCCACCCCTAAAGTGCCAATCCCTCCCACATTTTGACTCAGCCCACATATCCTAAAGGGGTGACATCATCAATATGCATTACTGTGAGACATTAATTCAATCTACCACTTACTTGAGGCTGAAAGGGATCATACAAGTGCCTGCTAAAGGGCGGCGTCTGGTAGCACATGGTGCGCCTGCTGGCGTCTCCTCTACACATGCAGTTGGAGTTTCCGGCTCCAGCGCTATCAGTGTTTCCGGTAATATCGCCGAGGAACTTTCGGCCACATGACAAGCGGAGCTTCCCGTTGCCTAGCTACCATCTCCTCTCATGTAAAGTGTATTGGCAAACAGGAGGTATAATCATTGCTTGTTAGAGGCTGTCTTTAATCTATAGTATGCGCTACAGGACATGATCTCATTGGCTACTGTCCACCGTTTAAGTCAATATGCCATACATTATTGCAATAAACTGTATTTTGAAGCTCCATCATTCATGGCGCATCGGTTAGTAAATCATGGATATATTTAAGATCTACCAGCTAATGAAGTAAGATCAGTCCTCTGAAGAGATCTGTCAAACTTGACATAATAATATGAGGGAAGCCTGGGAGTCCGCTGAGAGGCCTCAAACTAAACGTGAAGCACTATGTTTAATGTGACCAACCCAACATACACACTATAGGACCGCATATCAAGTCCCATCATACAGTGACTTCAGTCCCGGATGTAGGGGCTATCGGTCCCTCATTACCATTCACTGAAGGGTTTATGTGGATCGGCATAACCTCTATCCTCATCCCTGGAGAGAGGTCTATCCCCCTTCACACCCCTATTTAATATAACCATTTTTATGGCTCTTGTGCCATGGGTGTCACAAATTTATCTAGATCTGGTTACTGTAGAAATCTCTCAGCAGAATCCAAGACCCCTGACTCCAAGGCAAAGCACAGCCACTAATTTAAACAATTCAAATAACCTTTCCAACACTTCATGTTGGTAGCAATCGAAATGTTATCAAACCTTAAGTTGTATCATTCAGTCGTCATACAATGATAGTGGGTCAGAATATTATATGTTTATTGGCGCAGGCATCTATATGTGTAGAAGAAAGCATGTCCTTGTATGTATCACCTTCAGCCCCCGTGCTCCCCTCGATGTGAACTGAAAAGAGATGTGAATAAATAATCAAAATCACGACATATGTCGGATAACATCCTCTTAGGTTACAATATATCATAGCATATCCTACAAAAGTAGTTTAAAAGAGGAAACCCGGTGTTCAACTCAAAGATCCACCTGAGTTCCAATTTCTTTAGGACTCGTTCCCGATCCCCTCCCCTCTTCAGGAAAGGGGGAAGGGGGGGGACCACCGTCTATGATCCTAAACCTTAACTGGGCAATACTATGCTGGTATTTCAAAAAATGTTCAGGGACCGGTAACTCACTCTCACAGCTATTGTCTCCTTGAATCTGTTTTTTTGCCAAAATCTTACGGATAGAGTACCGATGTTGGTTGATCCTATTTTTACATGCTTGTGTAGTTTCACCAACATACAGTAGCTCACACGGGCACTGCAATGTGTAGATCACATATTCAGATGAACATGTATAGAAGTCTTTTATTCTGTATTGCCTTCCTTTTCTTGGGTATGGGAACGTGTTGCCTTTTATGAGGGCATTGCAGTTGCAGCAGTTGAGACAGGAGTATCATCCTGTTCTATTGTGTATTTTTGTCACTTTGTCTGTCGTGTCTGTGCAGACCACTCTGTCACCCAAGTTCATAGCTCTCTTATAGGACATGAGTGGGGGGAATTGAAATTCTTCTATGCTTGGGAATGATTGTGTCAAGATATGCCAGTAATGTCTTAGAATTCCTGTAATCTGTCCACTAGTCTTAGTGTATGTTGACACAAATGGGATTCTGCTCTCTGTTTTTTCTTTTTCTCTAACTGTCTAAATTGTAGCCTCTTTCTCCTATTTGTAGTGGAGATGAGTGGTACCCGGTGGGGTCTTCTGCTGTTGTAGCCCATCCGCCTCAAGGTTGTGCGTGTTGTGGCTTCACAAATGCTTTGCTGCATACCTCAGTTGTAACGAGTGGTTATTTCAGTCAACGTTGCTCTTCTATCAGCTTGAATCAGTCGGCCCATTCTCCTCTGACCTCTAGCATTCACAAGGCATTTTTGCCCACAGGACTGCCGCATACTGGATGTTTTTCACTTTTCACACCATTCTTTGTAAACCCTAGAAATGGTTGTGCGTGAAAATCCCAATAACTGAGCAGATTGTGAAATACTCAGACCGGCCCGTCTGGCACCAACAACCATGCCACGCTCAAAATTGCTTAAATCACCTTTCTTTCCCATTCTGACATTCAGTTTGGAGTTCAGGAGATTGTCTTGACCAGGACCACCGCCCTAAATGCATTGAAGCAACTGCCATGTGATTGGTTGACTAGATAATTGCATTAATGAGAAATAGAACAGGTGTTCCTAATAATTCTTTAGGTGAGTGTATATATACAGTATATACATATAGTTGTCAGCTATAAGAAAAAGAGTCATTTGTTGCTAAATAATGTAACTAATCTGATGACCAACTTTTTGTCAAGTATATTATATGTTATATATTTACTCTAAGGTTATGTATCCACCCTTGTTCTATGATTGCAGCTCGCATGTTACATTACTTTTCCCTGCTGACTCCATGTCAATCTAGTTTCAGTTGCTCCAGGCATTTTTACTGTTTACCCTCTGCAAATCTTTCCATTGATCCACCAAGTCAGTCAGATATTATTGATGTGTTGGTGTCATTATGCCTATAAGTTATCTTACCTGGCACACAGAAGAATGCCTGTCTGCATGCATTGAGCTGAAATGTGACTATGGAGTAGACATCTTGTCAGCTGGCGGGTATTGGCAATGCGGTAATAAAGACGCCACATTGTATAATCGTGGTCTGAATGTTTTTTTATTTTTCAGAAATGTGTTTACTGATTTTCAGCGTCATGTACTGAGATTAAACAGCTTGATTCTCCATTATAAACCTTATGCAAACATCTAGGACACTCAAGGACAAAAACTGAACATAAAGCCCAAGAGAGAGCTAGTCCCTGTGATATTGTCAGTGAATAAGCAATTGTGTATCACACATATAATGTTAATGCAGCTGCATTCTGATGTATTGTTCTACTTTATAGCTGGATCTTCAGTGACAATGCACGCCTTACTATATAACAACTGCAGTCTTGGACAACCCCTACAATACCTTGAAATTAAAAAACATCATCTACTCATCCCTTACTCGGGTACTGTTCTCTGTGGCGCTCCTACAGTTCTCCTGCTGACATACAGAACATGACCGCAATCACTGTCCTCAGCAGTCTACAGCTAAGGACAGTGATTGGCTGCATTGGTCAAGTGGCGCATCCCTGCATGTCACTAAGCACATAAACAAACAATGGCGGGAGTACCAGAAGAGTGCCACAGAGAACGGCACTGGATAAAGGGTTGAGTATATAATTTTTATTTTTTTATTTTAAGCTATTGTAGGGGTTTTAAAGATTTAATTATCTCTGACAACCCCTTTAAGGTCCTCATATACATTAGTCTATTGTCAGCCCAACCCACTATGTTTGGCAGGAAAAGCTAACAATCTAATGTGTATGGGGAGCTCCAAAGTCCTCTGAGAATGAATGGTTGTATTGAATTTCAACAATGGATCCTTTTGTTCTCCCGGAGAGTAAGCCACCACTGGAGGTGTCTGGCCGTGGCTTTCTTCTCTCCTTTCTCTTCTCACCTAACAAAAATAAATAAATACATGGTTGGTATGTGTATGAGGATGTTGGGAAAGATAGATGTTGGCCGAACAGCTGGCAGCTATTGAAGGTAAATGGGCACCTCTATATGTATTTAATGAAAACCTCATCATTTTACATAATTTTTAGGGCGCTTCCCAATAGATGTAACATTTTTAGGGCGCTTCCCTATATTTTTGTGATTCTCTTCTACTTAATGTGTCCAGTGTAAATTCTAATTGACTGGCCACCATATCTGTGGCATTGTGCTGTGTGATTCAACTGCACATTTCAGAGTGACCTTTTATTGTGGGAAGTCTAAGGCACACCTGTGCAATATTCATGCTGTCTAATCAGCACCTTGATATGCCACACCTGTGAGGTGGGATGGATTATCTCGGCAAAGGAGAAGTGCTCAGTCACTAACACAGATTTAGATAGATTTGTGAACAATATTTGAGAGTAATGGGTCTTTTGTGTATGTAGAAAGTGTTTCAGATCTTTGAGTTCAGCTCATGCAAAATGGGAGCAAAACCAAAAGTGTTGCGTTTATATTTTTGTTCAGTGTATTTTGCACTATTTCTGCACTAACCTTTTAAATTTTCAGCAACGTTCAAGTATATTGCCCATTGTCTGGACTCTCTTATACGGGTACGACAATGTGACCTATGCACTTTTAGTATGGACTTTGGTAAAATAACATTGTTAGCCAGATAGTCAGTGCCTTACTTTATTGCTTTTATGGACTGCCTCTGAGGACGTCTGGTACATCACAAGCAAGTCTTACATCACCATTGCTCATTGTGGACTGCCTCTGAGGACATTAAATACTAATGGTTCTTATGTGACCTTGTGTTAGATAAATTGTATTGCTACACAGGGGGAACCAAGTGGTAAGTCACAAGCAGATCTAAGATCATCAAGGGTAACCCGCTGCTAATATGTGTCTGGAGAGATTAGAGAGCTTGGCCTCATCCTCCTAATGTGTATATGTTTAAGGCCTTGTGCTTAGCCAAGGTTATTTATTCTTAGGTCTTTTGAGTCGCCAAGCCAAGAAATATGTGTGAAGCTATCTGGTCAGTTATCAAGGTGATGAAGCGTAAAGCATTACTAGACCTAGGAAAGGAATACAGGATGAAGCCACCCTTCTGTTTTCGGGCGTATGATGACATGTGGAGTGATTACAGTATATGACACCCCCACGCTCCATATATGACTATGACCACGTCATGGAGTATTGAGCGCTTAGTGCAGTGTTTTTGGTTTATCAGTTCGCTGCGAGAGGGAAAACCGTAGTAAGACACCCTACTTAGGCATGAACCCATAGGTAGCCATCTTATATGTTAGTCTAAGTATTTATGCTCTCATGCAACACTTATATTTTACCCTTGGAGCATATCTATATATATATATATATATATATATATATATACCCTAAGCATAAGCCGAGGGTGACTTGACTTTTAAGTAAGGGGCTATGTAATGCCCCAGAGGTGCATTACCACTCATGCACCCTGTCACTATCTCCTATGGTTAACTTAAATGTCATCTTGTGTATTTATTCCAGGTTCACCACAATGTGCATATCTATTTCTATGTAACTGCTGTGTTTAATTGTAATGTGCCTGGTTCACCAGCAGGTGGCGGCAAACACGGCAGAGCTATCTCACAGAGAATGGAGCTTTTCCTCCCATTCTAACACCTCCCCTGTGGTGTGGTGGGCATTTCCCCACTTGCTGAAGGGAGGGAGGAGTTCTAGTTAGAGTCAGTTCAGCTTACCCCCTTCTAGGGGAAAGTCTAGGTTTACCCCCTGATAGGGGAAGGCTGCAGATGCATGTCCCTGTTGGATGAGCCCTGTATAGGCCAGCTGGAGCACCTTTAGCTCAGCTGGACATGGAGGCAGAAGCTGGAAGCCTATGAAGCCAGGAGTAAAGTTAAGTTTCCTGGACAGTTTAGAGACAGACTACCGAAGGAAGTTGCAACCTACAGATAAAGTTAATTATACAGCTATTCTGTCAGTACAGCAGAGTCGGAGAGCAACTGATGTAGCAGAGAGGAGTTCGCCTGCCATAGTTAATGCCAAAGCCTGCTGGGAACCAAGACAAAGCCTGAAACTGTTTGGAGAAACGTTTATGCAAAGTAAAGCTGCATAAACTTCATCACAAGGTCTGGACTCAATTTATTTCATCATCCTCTTCATCAATAACCCCCCTTTTTATTGCTTCAGAGCCAACGCCTAGGGTCCAGAGTATTCAGGTAGGAGCACCGTGATACTTGCACCAACATTAAGGGACATTTAGGCCACCCTACACCACTCTGGCATTCCTACACCTGGGTACCATTCACAGTATCACAAGGGCCCTGTGCTTCACCGCAACTGGCATCACAAAAACAAGTACTTTTTTCACTTAAAGGGCCATGGGGGGAGGCACCCGCTGCACTGCCTTTCCGAGTAGCGGTGCACATGCAGTCGCTGCTCCAGTAGAGGAAGCAGAGCCTCTGTGATTTCACTACTAATTGGAGCAGCATCACAAGCACAAAATATCCATCCCTGTCAATCCAGCATTAGGCGGGGCATCCTCAGCTTTGGGGGCACCCCGTCACAGGTGCAAAACTCTGCTTAATGAGATGAATGGATTGTTATGAATCGATTCGCTCATCTCTAGTCCCTAGTTCTAAAAATACATTATGTATCAGGTGGTTAGAAAAGAAAAAAACTCTAAAGAATAATAATAAAAATATAAAAAAAACAAGAAAGAGATAAAGTAAAGTATGTGTTCTAAACAGAAGAAAGTAATGCTAGTGCTTCCCAGTAATTTATGTGATCGGTATCAGGCCAATAAAGAAAACCACTAATAAAATGGTTAACCGGTGGCTCCACACTCTAATTATGCAGACAGCCTGCGAGGAAAATGAGTGTTGTGGTTTATGAAAAGTTATGAAAAGGCTGCAAAACAAGATAAATATAATACATCTGCTGGTTGTTTGCTGTAGCTCACATGGTCTCCTGATGTCTGTCTCTATCACCTAGCATATTTAGTTAAACAAACATGAGGCACATCACGTCTAGTGCCATCCCGGATCCAGGAATTTGCCACTGAGGAAACATGCAGATCGAAATGATGTTAGCTTTGTCATCCTCATTTTAAATGAGATACGACTTCCTATTGGCAATCTGTTCATTTTATTAAATTCCGTTTAAATAATAAAACTTTACAGTTTTTCATTAACCATGTGCGCTACTGTATGTACAAAGTACACAATGTACCTCCAAACCATAAAATGTTATTGCCTACCACTGTAAACCTGCTCACAACCCTGCCAGCAATGATCTTTTATTACTGGTGTCCTTAATAACATATTCAGAATATAGCCTAGACTTTGTATGGGAGTAAAACACGTTCTTCTTTATGTCAGAAGTCTACTTTCACACTCCTCCTATAGATATACAGAGTGATGAAAGGCTGGTAAAATGAAATTAGTGAAATGAACCTCGGTCAATAAACAAAACAATTTTTGGACTAATAACATTTTTTTCAAAGAAGAAAAGTAATTCAGTATCATGTAAAAAATGAACTGCAAGAGACCTTTAATAAAAACTGTCTATACTATAAGATTGTCTATGCAGTAGAGCCCTATATTTCTGTCTTCTCAACCTGATTGGAAGTGCCAGTTGGGGCATATGGATGTCATCGAGGGAAATCCTCTGTTTTGGACTGCCCTTGGCTTAGGGAACAATTGGAAAGACACCAGCTCCTAACTTAAAGTGGTTGTCTCATCCGGTCATTTGTGGCACATGCAAAGCGGATCTCACCTTGGGGACCCACTCCTGTCTCAAGAACAGGCCCCCATCATGAAATACCAGGAAAGAAGACAGGCTGCTCATATGCAGATTTCTCCATTCACTGCTCTGGGACTTACGAAAAGAGCCAAATAAGGCTCCATTCACACGTCCGTATTATGGGTCCGCATCCGTTCCGCAAATTGTGCAGACCAATTCATTCTCTATGGGGACGGAATGGATGCGGAGAGCACACTATGTGCTCTCCGCATCCGCATTTCAAGAGCACGCCCCCAATCTCCCGGTCCGCGGCTCCCGAAAAAAATAGAACACGTCCTATTCTTGTCCGCAATTGCGGAGAAGAATAGTTAGTTCTATGGGGGTGCCGGCCGGGTGTATTGCGGATCCGTAATGCACTATGGATGTCTGAATGGACCCTAAGCATGTTTGTCTATTTTTGGAAGTCGTTTAGCAGTGAATGGAGAAAATCATGCATTCGCAGCTTCCTCTCCTTCTCCAGTGGGGTGCAATGCTTCCATCAGGTTCCGTTCTTAAGACAGGAGCGGGAGAGGGACCCTCATTTATTGGACATTTATGGCATATCCACAGGATATACCATAAATGTCCAGATGGGGGCACCCCTTTAAATACTGTAGTTACTGATTTGTTTGAATAATGGGTCACCCCCTAGGTCTTCAGTAGGATAAGGCTACTTTCACACCTGCGTTTTGGTGCGGATCCGTCTGGTATCTGCACAGACGGATCTGCACCTATAATGCAAACGCTTAGATCCGTTCAGAACGGATCCGTTTGCATTACCATGAACAAAAAAAATAAAAAATATATATATTTATGTTCATGCTAATGCAAACGGATCTGTTTTGACTTACATTGAAAGTCAATGGGAGACGGATCCGTTTTCAATTACACCATATTGTGTCAGTAAAAACGGATCCATCCCCATTGACTTACATTGTAAGTCAGGACGGATCCTTTTGGCTCAGTTTCGTCAGACGGACATCAAAACGCTGCAAGCAACGTTTTGGTGTCCGCCTCCTGAGCGGAGTGGAGACTGATCGGATGCAAACTGATACATTCTAAACGGATCCTTTTCCATTCAGAATGCATTGGGGCTGAACTGATCCGTTTTGGACTGCTTGTGAGAGCCCTGAACGGGTCTCACAGGCAGGGCCGTCTTTACCAAGGGGAAAAAGGGGCAGCTGCCCTGGGCCCAGTTGCTCCTGGGGGCCCAAGGCAGCTGCCTCTTGAGCCCTGCTAGCCACTGCCCCGGGTGTCAAGCTGTCAGCTACACAGGGGTGCTGCCGTGCCTGCCTGCCGGCACTGAGTCCAGGCATCATGATCGTACTGTATTAAAGTTGTGATCACTTCAGGACCTTAATGACATCATCACCATGTGACCAGTTACCTAGCAATTACTGGTCACATGGCTATGAGGTCATCACAGGTCCTACCAGGAGTGTTGCTATGGAGCTTTTTTGTGTGAACATTACATCAGAAAAAGGTGACAGGGGCTGTTATGTTAATATACTGTAAACTACTGTATAGTGGTGGGCTGTATACTGTGTGGGGGCTGTATACTGTGTGGGGGCCTGTATACTGTGGGGAGCCTGTATATTGTGTGGGGGCCTGTATACTATGGGGGGCCTGTATATTGTGTGGGGGCCTGTATACTGTGTGGTGGGCTGTATACTGTGTGGTGGGCTGTATACTGTGTGGGGGCCTGTATACTGTGGGGGGGGCTCTATACTGTGTGGTGGGCTGTATACTGTGTGGTGGGCTGTATACTGTGTGGGGGCCTGTATACTGTGGGGGGGGCTGTATACTGTGGGGGCTCTGTATACTGTGTGGGGGCCTGTATACTGTAGGGGGGGCTGTATACTGTGTGGTGGGCTGTATACTGTGTGGGACTGTATACTGTGTGGTTGGGCTGTATACTGTGTGGGACTGTATACTGTGTGGTTGGGCTGTATACTGTGTGGTTGGGCTGTATACTGTGTGGTGGGCTGTATACTGTGTGGTGGGCTGTATACTGTGTGGGGGCCTGTATACTGTGTGGGGGCCTGTATACTGTGGGGGCTGTACACTGTGTGGTGGGCTGTATACTGTGTGGTGAGCTGTATACTGTGTGGTGGGCTGTATACTGTGGGGGGGGGGCTGTATACTGTGTGGTAGGCTGTATTCTGTGTGCGGGCCTGTATACTGTGGGGGGGGGCTGTATACTGTGTGGTGGGCTGTATACTGTGTGGTGGGCTGTATACTGTGTGGGGGCTTGTATACTGTGGGGGCCTGTATACTGTGGGGGGGGGGGCTGTATACTGTGTGGTAGGCTGTATACTGTGTGGTGGGCTGTATACTGTGGGGGGGGCTGTATACTGTGTGGTGGGCTGTATACTGTGTGGGGGCCTGTATACTGTGGGTGCCTGTATACTGGGGGGGCTGTATACTGTGTGGTGGGCTGTATACTGTGTGGGACTGTATACTGTGTGGGGGCCTGTATACTGTGGGGGGGGGGCTGTATACTGTGTGGTGGGCTGTATACTGTGTGGGGGTTGTATACTGTGTGGGGGGCTGTATACTGTGTGGGGGCTGTATACTGTGTGGGGGGCTGTATACTGTGTGGGGGGCCTGTATAGTGTGGGGGGCTGTATACTGTGGGGGCTGTATACTGTGTGGGGGCCTGTTTACTGTGTGGGGGCCTGTATACTGTGGGGGGCCTGTATAGTGTGGGGGGGGCTGTATAGTGTGGGGGGCCTGTATAGTGTGGGGGGGCCTGTATAGTGTGGGGGGCTATACTGCTGTACTGTATACTGTGGGGGTCTATATACTGTATACTGTGGGTGCGATATAGTGTGGAGTGCTATACTGCTGTACTGTATAGTGTGGGGGGCTGTATCGTGTATAGTTTGGGGTGCTGTTTACAGTGAGGTGTTGTATACTGTGAGGTGCTGTATTCTGTGGGCTGCTATACTGCTCTACTATATACTGTGGGGTACTGTATAGTGTGGGGTGCTATACTGCTTTACTATATACTGTGGGGTACTGTATAGTGTAGGGTGCTAAACTGCATACTGTGTGGTGCTGTATACTATAGGGTGCTATACTGCATACTGTGGGTTGCTGTATACTATAGGGTGCTATACTGCATACTGTGGGGTGCTGGGGTGCACTGTAACGCTAGGGTGAGCCAAGTCCCGGTCTCCTTCCTGCAGAGCGGTGCCCACTTCCAGCCTGAGCCCAGCTGCCCAGAGCACTGATCCTGAGCCGCTGGAGTCTTCAGAACTGTGAGTATTTACAGTCATTCACTGGACTCTACCAGGTGTGTGGATTTTTTTTGTGTGTGTTGTGGTGGAGGACGTGATTGCCTAAGGTGTGGGAAGGCGGGATCCAGGGGGCCCAAATAAATTTTTGCCCAAGGTCCAATCAATATTAAAGAAGGCCCTGCCCACAGGCGGACCCAGAAACGTCAGTGTGAAAGTAGCCTTAGACAGAGGAGTTGGATGGAGAGATCATATTAAAGATCTAAATTGTGTAGAACCATAAAGTCCAGCTCAACCAGTGACAACACTTGTTACAGCAGCTATCGCTTACTTCATGCTGCTGGGGAATAGGATAGCTTTGAAAGGAGGAATTAGCCATATCAGTTAAAAACTATAAATTTACTTTTGAGTATAAAGTGTACTGTACATTGTTTTACCTGCTTCGGTTTGGCTCAGGTTCTGTCATGGCATTTCTATTGAGTTCATGTCTGGACTAAACCAATCGGCTTATTTCCCTCCCTCCTTCAGGTGAAGAATTGTCTTTGAGTTTTGGATCATTATTGAGCAATACTTCAGCTTGAGGACAAATGACTGGACTTTCCACTAAAGGATTTTCCATTTAAGGCTACTTTCACACTCGTGTTTTGTGCGAATCCGTCATGGACGGATCCGTTCAGATAATACAACCGTCTGCATCCGTTCAGAACGGATCCGTTTGTATTATCTGTAACATCGCCAAGACGGATCCGTCTTGAACACCATTGAAAGTCAATGGAGGACGGATCCGTTTTCTATTGTGACAGATTGTGTCAGTGAAAACGGATTCGTCCCTATTGACTTACATTGTGTGTCAGAACGGATCCGTTTGGCTCAGTTTCATCAGACAGACACCACAACGCTGCAAGCCGCGTTTTGGTGTCCGTCTCCAAAGCGGAATGGAGACTGAACTGATGCATTCTAAGTGGATCCTTTTCAATTCAGAATGCATTAGAATGCAAACTGATCCGTTTTGGACCGCTTGTGAGAGCCCTGAACGGATCTCACAAACGGAAAGACAAAACGCGAGTGTGAAAGTAGCCTAAGTACAGAATTAATCCCTCAATTAATGGTGGGTAGTTCATGTCCTAAAAATGCATAACATTAGTCACATCACATCACTACTACCACTGTGTCTGACTACTTCTAAAATGATTTTTTATTCTTTTATTTTTCTTTCTGTGGAGAACCTTGTTTGTTTTTTCCCAAACATTTTGTCCACAGAGTTCTGACTAAGGCTGGGTTGACATCTTCTCTGTGAACTCTGGCAGTCTGTTCCGGCTGAGTTCACCATATCTGGCAGAGACTGAATCCACCATGCACCGCTGGAACCCCAATTACAGTGAATGTTGATCTGGCGGTAATACGCTTTCCGGCATATATGCCAACTTTCGGCCGAACAAAAAATGTTGCACCTAGAATTTTTTGTCCGGCTGAAAGCCGCCATGTACACTTGATACAGTGCCGGATTACAGTGTCGGAGTTCACAGCGCAGATGTGAACCCGGCCTTGGATATCCAAAGAACACGGTTGTAAACTACTTGCCAAGCATTTATATCTTCTACAACATCCAGATGAATTTTTGTATATATAGAACTGCCATGCTACTTTTTTTGGGCTTCTAAAAAATGCTGGCAACAACTTTCAGACACAACTGGTATATGTGCACCCAGTCTTAACAAAAGTGAAGGGAAAGGGAAATAGAGGGCAACTAAAAACCAAATCCTCCTCACTCAAGCGGTTAGGTGTGTTTTGGTGATTAACCAGAAACAGAAAGTCCTCTTCAATGTCTTCATCTCTATGTATAACCCATCAGAAACATTTCATATGGGAAGGCAAAGTAGAAGGTAGCTCACCTGGAGTGGTCTGTCATGTATAGAAGTATACAGCTCCTATGCATCAATAACCAGATTCTTGGATGAGGAGGGTCCTGGAGAGGCAGATGCAGAATGTAATATAATACATAAGGTGTTGCGAGTGCTAGGTCCTTGGCTTATGAAGGAATGTAAATTTTATGTATTATATGAAATGTAATGGAAGAGACCAAATTTGATGTTTTTAATGTAATGATTCCTCCTTGTTTTACACAACACAGAGAATATCCAGCTTCGTCCATCCCGTCTTGGAATAAATCGATACCAACTTAACAGAAGAAGACTACTCAAGAAGTTATCTATACTTGCCCATTTTATATTAGGAGGATATGTATGAAGATAGCTATAGGGGGTACAAAGATTGTGGTGACACATGAAGACAAAAGACCAATCTGCCGTGCAATGGGCCTAAGAACATCAGGGAAAATGCTCTTTAGGGTCCTGAAAGTAAAATTTCTACAGTTAATGTGAATATATTTTCACATGGGGAATGGCTGAAGCAAAGGCGACCTTTTTTAACACAATCTCACGTAAATTAAACACATCATATTTTTTTTCTATTAAAGCCTACAGTCATCCAGACAGATGGAAAATGTAAACAGTAATAAACCAATGTTCACATTGTCATCTGTGCAGCACGGTTGTGTTCCCTATTCAGATATTTCTCATTTCATATGCCAGTTTTTTTTGGCACATTACAAACACCAATAGTACTCCTGAGATGGTAAATGAAAACTTTGCCATGTGCATATATTTAGTATTTTTATGTGGGCAAAATGCAGATTTTGAATTGATCTCATGAGAAATCTCATCCACAAAATATCAACATTTCACAGTCAAGCGGTTTACTGCTCATCAGTTCGGGTGATTATGTTAAAAGAGAAAAACATTTTTACATATAGGTGGTCAGTTTTAACTTAGGATCCCCTTCTTAGAATGAACCAGATCACCATGAGGCCTCACCCTATGGTCTGGTTCTTGTGGCCATTATATCAATGCTAAAAATGCTATACATCCAAATTACGGTTGTCTTACTGAGGCCTGTGTCTGTCTTTTGTAGCTCCTGGGGATCCAATGTTATTTTCAGAGGAATCCAATTACTATGAAGTGGTTGCTGCAGAGGAAATGCAATATGGCACAGGTCTCCCTGAAATGACTAAGGCCTCTTTCACACAGGCGTTGTGGGGAAAGGTGCGGGTGCGTTGCGGGAACATGCACGATTTTTCCGCGCGAGTGCAAAACATTTTAATGCGTTTTGCACTCGCGTTAGAAAAATCGCGCATGTTTGGTACCCAAACCCGAACTTCTTCACAGAAGTTCGGGCTTGGGATCGGTGTTCTGTAGATTGTATTATTTTCCCTTATAACATGGTTACAGAATGCATAGTACAATAGGGCTGGAGGGGTTAAAAAAAATAAAATAAAAATTAAACTCACCTTAGTCCACTTGCTCGCGCAGCCCGGCATCTCTTCTGTCTTCTGTTTTGCTATGTGCAGGAAAAGGACCTGTGGTGACGTCACTCCGGTCATCACATGATCTTTTACCATGGTGATGGATCATGTGATGGATCATGTGATGACCGGAGTGACGTCACCACAGGTCCTTTTCCTGCAATCAGCAAAGAAGCAGACAGAAGAGATGCCGGCTGCGCGAGCAAGTGGATTAAGGTGAGTTAAATTATTTTTTATTTTTTTTAACCCCTCCAGCACTATTGTACTATGCATTCTGTATTCAGAATGCTATTATTTTCCCTTATAACCATGTTATAAGGGAAAATAATAAAATGATCGGGTTCCCATCCCGATCGTCTCCTAGCAACCGTGCGTGAAAATCGCACCGCATCTGCACTTGCTTGCGGATGCTTGCGATTTTCACGCAGCCCCATTCACTTCTATGGGGCCTGCGTTGCGTGGAAATCGCACAATATAGAGCATGCTGCGATTTACACGCAACGCACAAGTGATGCGTGAAAATCAACGCTCATGTGCACAGCCCCATAGAAATGAATGGGTCCGGATTCAGTCCGGGTGCAATGCGTTCACCTCACGCATTGCACCCACGCGGAATACTCGCCCGTGTGAAAGGGGCCTAAGAAGTCATATAATATATGGTTGTCCTAAATGGATCAGAACAGGAACATTTTTGTGATATTTTTGTTTGTGCTTTTATATCCGAAATAGATTTTTTCTGTAAACCAACATGTGTGTGGCAGAAAGAGCAAATGGGATATGAATATGGCCTAAACGAGACCACTATGCAGCTCCATGAACCCTCAGTCACCCCATTGGTGCCCCCTTGATGCAATTATTGTATTGTACCCAAAGCATTCGGGACATAATGAAGACCCCCCAGGTCTCCAATCTTTCAACTCCTATTAGGCCCTGCTAGAGGTATATATATATATATATATATATATATATATATATATATATATATATATGTGTGTGTGTGTGTGTGTGTGTGTGTGTGTGTGTGTGTGTATATATATATATATATATATATATATTGTAAGGGATCGTCTTTTTATTCGGGGGTCATTCTCACAGACTTCTTCCAGACAAAGGCTTTAGTGTCCAAACAGTGCATTTATTTGGCAGTCTTCATGCACAAACAGCAACCAAAACATAAATCAAAACAAATCCTCAGCAGTCTGGCCACTGACTAAACAGTATAGTCCCTCTCTAGCAGGATCCGGGTCTACCACCCAGCTCCCCAAAACACTGCAGTGCTTACCCCACACAGGGTCAGAGGGTCCCAGCTCCCACAGGCTTTAGCACAGCCTGCTCCTTCCTCAGACTGAGAGCCCCACCCAAGTCCAGCAACAGGATTAAATAGCATCCCTGGACATGGGCATATTCTTAAATCCTGGAGTGGAGCATGGGGAACAGGCACCCACCCAACACATTGCCTTTTCCCAGTAAAAGCTCGCCCTGGACTAGCTGGAGCCAGCTAAGCTAAGTAGCTTGGTGTCCACCAACTAGCTTTGTGGCCACCTATATCTAGGGCCCTTACTCCACCAAGGCCGGGCCCCTTGGTGACACACTCCTGGTGCAAACAACACCCCCTTTCCATGCTTTGCTGGGACTTTTCTGTTCTCACCCAGGCTCCTCTGGGTGAGATACACCCTTTCAATGGCCGTCATGTGGCCCTCTGGCAGCTCCACTGCCACAATATATATTATCTCAGTAATCAATCACGTGGTTAAATTCCCTAGTGGAAAAAAAAAAACATTTTTTAAAAAGTAAAATAAAATATATATAAAAAAAAAAAACATACCCCATTTAAAATGCTTTATTATGTCAAAAAAAAATAGGAAAAAGCAAAAAAAGTTCACATAGTTCACAACAATAACATTACAACCCATACTACGAAACTAAAGCTCAGCCCACACTGCGATTAGCCTTAAAGGGGTTATCCTGGAAATAATATTGATGACGTATCCTCAGGATAGGTCATCAGTATCAGATTGGTGGTGGTCCGACATCGGGGACTCAGCTGTTAGGAGAGGCTGTGTGCTGCATGAGTGCTGCGGCCTCTCCCTAGGCTATGTGATGTCACTGTAGTTTAGTCACATGGCTGTGCACGCCAAAGATCCGGTGAGTACATCAGCTCCCTGAAACAGCTGATCGGCGGGGGTGCCAGAACTTGGGCCCCCACCAAAGTGATAATGATGACCTATCCTGAGGATTGGTCATCATTATCATTTCCTGGATAACTTGTTTAAAGATGCTATCATTTTTTTATTTTTTTTGTTCATCCTGTTTCCCTAAAAATTTAATAAAAAAAGACTTTAACAGTTGTATGTATCTTGACAAGGTACAAATAGAAACTACAGCTCACCCCACAAAAAAACAATCCCCTACACAAAAAAATGTAAAAGTTATGGCAACAAATTATTTTTTGAAAATGTATTTACTGTGTGAAAGGGGTAAAACGGAAAACGGTATAACTTTGATATTGCAGCAATCAGAGCAACTCACAGAATAAAGTTAACATGTCATTTCTACCTCCATGAAATGAAACTAGCTGAGTCCTCTGTGGGTTAGGCCTCTTGCACACGAACGTATATTCTTTCTGTGTCCGTTCCGTTTTTTTTGCAGACCGTATATATGGAACCATTCATTTCAATGGGCTTGCAAAAAAAAAAGGAAGTTACTTCGTGTGCATTCTGTTTCCGTATGGCTGTATTTCCGTTCCGAAAAAAAATGTCCTATTTTTGTCCACATTACGGACAAGGATAGGACTGTTCTATCAGGAGCCAGCTGTTCCGTTCCACAAAATACGGAATGAACACGGACGTCATCCGTATTTTTTGCAGATCCGTTTTTTGCGGACAGCAAAATATATACGGTCGTGGGCATGAGGCTTTAAATGCATATTCCCCTCAAATACATTTGTGTCATGTCCACAAGATATACTATAAATAGCCATATCCAGGAAAACCTCTTTAATGATAGTAAATCATGCCTGTCATTAACCATAATAATATCTAACAGGCTACGGTAAAATGTCCTCATCTAATACACTTTTCTGCTGTATTTATTACGATGTGTCTATGTTATTTACTCTATGGTGTAAAAGTCTATGGGTAATCCTTAGTTACATTTGTCTGGATCCTGGTGTTTATTCTGTACTTGTGTTACATTCTGCAAAAGCGCAAGTCAAGAAGCTAAGTATTAAGCTAATATAATGTGCTATTTGGAGACAACAGCCCTACTCACCATGTGAAAACATCTACTAATAACTTAATAAGTTACTAATACTATTACTTAGATTTTTGCAGATAATGTCACATGTGACATGGAAGCTGTATTGCCAGTTAGCTTTGGTCTATTAAATGCTACTTTCATACTAGTGTTTCTATTTTCCAGTATTGAGATCCGTCATGGGGTCTCAATACCAGAAAAAAATGCTTCCGTTTTGTCCCTATTCATTGTCAATGGGGACAAAATGTAACTGAACAGATGGAATGCTCCAAAATGCATTCCGTTCCGTTTGGTTGCGTTCTCATACTGGATAGAAAACCGCAGCATGCTGCGTTTTTCTTTCCGTCATGGGATGCGGAGCAAGACAGATCCGTCATGACCCACAATGCAAGTCAATGGGGACGGATTTGTTTAACTCTGACACAATAGAAAACGGATTCGTCCCCTATTGACTTTCAGTGGAGTTCATTATGGATCCGTCTTGGCTATGTTACAAATAAAAGAACCGGATCCGTTCATAACGGATGCAGACGGTTGTATTATCAGTAACGGAAGCGTTTTTGCTGAGCCCTGCCGGATCCAGCAAAAACTATGGTGTGAAGGTAGCCTTAGTCAGTCCTTTATTCAATGACTGAAATTCTCTCTGGTTACAATATTGGCTGGCAATATACCCCACTGCAAAAATCACACTCACGTGGGTTTGGAAATCTGAGATATGAAGAGCTGGTGGTGTCTTCACAATAGAGTGCTTCTGTAACGGTCCCTCTGCTTACCTGTGGGTGAATGGTTGTGGGTCACCAGTGGTTTTCCGTCCCTCTCTAACAAAATAGTGGCTGTATCCACCCACAGCACCTGTATGAAGAGGAGCACTAAGTTACAGAGACCGAGCACTTTAACCACTTGCCTACCACTGCTCGACTATATTTATCATGGCGGTAGGATGTTAACGGTAACATTAGTGCTGGCGCTGCAGTTTTCTGTGACCGCACTATTACTAGACAGCTGCGGTCACAGTGAAGACACCGGAGACCAATCATAGTGGTCTCCATGCATGTGATCATTGTGACTGTACAACATCAGTTCTAGCATAGAAATAGAAAAATAGGCCTCCAAGATGTGCTCCAGTCCTCTGAAGTTTGCAGTGAGCCAAATCAAGATGTAAAATGCACATATTAGGTATCATTCCAAATGGCAGGAGTATATTAATGGCAATGTGTGTTTTTTCAAGGTCACATGAAAAATAAGCCACTGAAAATCGCAGAAAAAGGCAATTTTTATTTTTCTCCACGTAATTTCATTCGGTTTTTCTACAAAAAAAAAGTGAAAAGCCCAAATGTCCATATTTCTGTGATGGCTAACCTCCGTCATTCCAGCTGTGGTAAAACTAAGACTCCCAAGATGTACACTTGCTTGGCTGTTCTCAGAACTCCATAGAAATGAATGGAGCATGCTGGGAGTCGTAGTTTCATCACAGCTGGACTGCCAGAGGTTAGCCATCAATTCCTTAGGGGGTCAGCATAAAAAAACTGGCACCTCTGTTCTGGTAGTATGGTTCGATATAACCAGCAGTAGAAAAATAGAACCTCAAAATCTGTAATGCACTCATTTCAAGTCTTGCACTGAGCACAGCTAGTAGGTAAATTGCACAAAAAGCATTGAGTTTCAAAGAACAGACATACGGTAATGATTTTAGAATTGTTTTGTCTTTCAATATTTTGTAACAGTTTGAAAAAAAAATTTATAAGAAAGGAAATTTTTTTTTTCATAATTCTCAGTTTTTCCTTCATTATATATATATATATATATATATATATATATATGTACACTGCTCAAAAAAAATAAAGGGTACACTTAAACAACACAATGACAATCAATTTCACATGCTGTTGTGCAAATGGGATAGACAACAGGTGGAAATTATAGGCAATTAGCAAGACACCCCCAATAAAGGAGTGGTTCTGCAGGTGGTGATCACAGACCACTTCTCAGTTCCTATGCTTCCTGGCTGATGTTTTGGTCACTTTTGAATGCTGGCGATGCTTTCACTCTAGTGGTAGCATGAGACGGAGTCTACAACCCACACAAGTGGCTCAGGTAGTGCAGCTTATCCAGGATGGCACATCAATGCGAGCTGTGGCAAGAAGGTTTGCTGTGTCTGTCAGCGTAGTATCCAGAGCATGGAGGCGCTACCAGGAGACAGGCCAGTACATCAGGAGACGTGGAGGAGCCTGTAGGAGGGCAACAACCCAGCAGCAGGACCGCTACCTCTGCCTTTGTGCAAGGAGGAACATGAGGAGCACTGCCAGAGCCCTGCCAGAGCCCTGCAAAATGACCTCCAGCAGGCCACAAATGTGCATGTGTCTGCTCAAACGGTCAGAAACAGACTCCATGAGGGTGATATGAGGGCCTGTCGTCCACAGGTGGGGGTTGTGCTTACAGCCCAACACCGTGCAGGACGTTTGGCATTTGCCAGAGAACACCAAGATTGGAAAATTCGCCACTGGCGCCCTGTGCTCTTCACGGATGAAAGCAGGTTCACACTGAGCACATGTGACAGACGTGACAGAGTCTGGAGACGCAGTGGAGAACGTTCTGCTGCCTGCAACATCCTCCAGCATGACCGGTTTGGCATTGGGTCAGTAATGGTGTGGGGTGACATTTCTTTGGAGGGCCGCACAGCCCTCCATGTGCTCGCCAGAGGTAGCCTGACTGCCATTAGGTACCGAGATGAGATCCTCAGACCCCTTGTGAGACCATATGCTGGTGCGGTTGGCCCTGGGTTCCTCCTATTGCAAGACAATGCTAGACCTCATGTGGCTGGAGTGTGTCAGCAGTTCCTGCAAGACGAAGGCATTGATGCTATGGACTGGCCCGCCCGTTCCCCAGACCTGAATCCAATTGAGCACATCTGGGACATCATGTCTCGCTCTGTCCACCAACGTCACGTTGCACCACAGACTGTCCAGGAGTTGGCAGATGCTTTAGTCCAGGTCTGGGAGGAGATCCCTCAGGAGACCGTCCGCCACCTCATCAGGAGCATGCACAGGCATTGTAGGGAGGTCATACAGGCACGTGGAGGCCACACACACTACTGAGCCTCATTTTGACTTGTTTTAAGGACATTACATCAAAGTTGGATCAGCCTGTAGTGTGTTTTTCCACTTTAATTTTGAGTGTGACTCCAAATCCAGACCTCCATGGGTTGAAAAATTTGATTTCCATTTTTAAATTTTTGTGTGATTTTGTTGTCAGCACATTCAACTATGTAAAGAACAAAGTATTTCAGAAGAATATTTAATTAACTCAGATCTAGGATGTGTTATTTTTGTGTTCCCTTTATTTTTTTGAGCAGTGTATATATATATATATATATATATATATATATATATATATTAAAGGGGTTTTCAAACCAGCTCCTGGATCTGAATACTTTTGTATTTGCATGTAATAAAAAATTTAGCATAGTCACTGAGCTATTTAATAAAATGCATCTGTATAGCGCCACCTGCTGTTTGTTCTTTTTTTTTATTTCTTTGGCTCACTGAGAAGGCCACACATGCTCAGTTTCTCCAACTGCCTCCTGAGCTGTGATAGGGAGAGCTGAGACACGCCCCCTGAACTGCAGCAGAAAAGACACTCCCTTTGAGCTGACAGCTTGATAAAAATCTAGCAGAGCAATAAATGGGGAGATCTCTGGATCCATGTGAGGTACAGGGCTGGTTCTAGCTTTGTTACTATATGATGTCTGATTTTCATTTTTTTAATTAGTCATGGGATAACGCCTTTAAAATATTTTATCTATCATCTAATGGCACAAATAAAAGTCTAAAGAGGTTCTCCGGAAATTAAGAAAATAAAATTACTGAAAATACTATTATTTTATTATAAATATATTACCAAATACCTTTCATTAGTTATAATGGCTTGTTTTGTCTAGGGAGCAATCATTAGGGGAAATAAAATGGCTGCCGTCCTATCAATACACACAAAACCTGTCCTAATCACACAGCAGGACAAGTTACTTCAGGACACTGAAGTAAAGAGCTGCCTCATCCTCCTCTCTGCTCTGCTCGTCAGGGATTATTATCCTGAACACAGCTGATATGATCTTCAGCTGAATCTCTGTGGGAATGGAGTTCATGAAGAGACATGAAGTACAGAGAAGAGGGTGGGGGTAATGAGCAGCAGCACTTGTATGCAGTCTCCATTACCACATCCCCACATTACCATAGTCTGTCCTGTTCATCCTCTCTGTACTTCATGTCTTCTCATGAACTTCATTCCTACAGATATTAAGCTGAAGATCTTATCAGCAGTATTAAGGATCATAATCCTTGATAAGTGGAGCAGAGATGAGGATGAGGCAGCTCTTTAGCTCAGTGTTCTGCACTAACTTGTCCTCCTGTGTGATTAGGACAGGTTTTGTGTGTACTTATAGGACGGCAGCCATTTTATTACCCCTGATGATTGCTCCCCAGACAAAAACAGCCATTATAACTATTGAAAAGTATTGGGGACTATATTTATAATAAAGTAATATGTAAGTATTTTCATTTTCTGAATTCCGGGAGAACCCCTTTAAAGATAGGAGGGGGTCCAACCACTGGTACTCCACCAGCCCTAAGAACTAGATGCCCAATCTCTGTTCCAACTTCTGTGAATGTCTTTCAGTAAGCGACCCAACATTTTACAGACTATATTGCATATTTCACAAGATTCACTGAAACAAAAAAAAAGTTTCACAACTGTTGACCCAGACATTTAGATTTTACAAGCTCAGTGATATACCCTGTGAGGGCTTTTCCCGAACACTGTGGATATATATCTGTTAGCTATAGCCTGTGGTGACAGCAAACATTCCTGAACTGGGCAGGAGGGTCAATGGCTTATTATGCCGCACAGCTGTGACAACTCTTGTTGGGTTGAGGTCTGTGCCCTGTCATTGTATGTTTACCTGCAAATGAATCTGAAAAGACCCAGGACAGACACTGTGTACATGACCACTGAATAAATTATCTAAAGGATCTATATTTGAGGCCCTATATGCTATTCTCATGGGAAAACTGCCCATATACTTGTTCAGTAGCAATCACCATGGTCAAAAATGTCTGCAGCTTAATGGGTTCCATCAATAGTACCGGTGACATGAACCTTCATTACACATAGCAAACAGTTCAGGATGGCTTGTCTATGCATTTGCATTATGCTGTTTGCGTGTCTGCAGTGTCTAATGCTTTGTTTTTCCCATGCAAACTATTTGTCCTGAGTGACTATGTATTATAATGTATATGTAAGTAGACATGCCTGAAGTTATGGGGCGATTAGCCAAGTACTGTGTAGAGATGAAAATAATGTGACTCTTCGTCTTCATAAGGCTGATTATCTATCTATCTATCTATCTATCTATCACAATCTATCTATCTAAAAATAAAGAAACTCTGCGGCACTTCCGTGAATGTGCATTTATTCACCCGGTATCATGTGATGTTTTAGTCCTCTCAGTGGGACTATTCTTAAGCAGTGCTTGAGAATAGTCCCACTGAGAGGACTGAAACGTCGCATGATATCGGGTGAATAAAAGCACATTCACGGAAGTGCCGCAGAGTTTCTTTATTTTTTGTATTTTTGGGCTTCAGGGAACGCCCTTCAGCCGCTGGCACTCCAGCATTTGCTTGATTTGCAGCGGTGCTCCCTGATTTATTTATTCTTGTATCTATCTGTAACGCTCCAGAGTGGCATGTCATCTTGTGTATTTATTTCAGGTCCACTACACTGTTCATTCCTAGTAATGTTTGCAACTGTTATGTTCAAATGTAATATGCCTGGTTCACCAGCAGGTGGCAGCAAATATGGCAGAGCTATCCTAGAGAGAATGGAATCTTCCATTCCATTCTAACTACCCTCTGTGGAGAGGTGGGCTAGTCCCACTTCCTGCAGGAAGGGTGGGGACCAGTTTCTAGTTAGTCTAGCTTACCTCCTGCTAGGGGAAAGTTCCAGCTTACCCCCTGACAAGTAAGGGTGTGCTGGGCATGTCTCTGCTGGAAGTGCCCAAGCCAAGCTAGCCAGAGCACCCTCAGCCCTTATGGACATGGAGGCCAAAGCTTGAAGCCTCAGGAGCCAGGAGGAAAGTTCCCTGGCATAACCTACAGTCAGACTACAGAGTGTAGTGCAGCATAAAGAAGAAGCAAAGTTATATAGCCAGCCTGTCATTACAGCAGAACCAGAGAGCAATAGATGTAACAGAGATTAGTTTGCCTGCCAGAGTTTTAATGCTAAAGCCTGCTGGGACCAAGATAAAGTTGGAAGATTGTTTCTGATGAAAGTTTTCCAAAGAAAAGCTGCTTTTCAGCTGCATCTTAAGGTCTGGACTCAAGTTATTCTTGTATCCCTCAATTATTCACCCCTATTTCTCTGCTTCGGAGCCAACGCCTGGGGTCCAGCTCTATCCAGGTAGGAGCACAGTGACACTTACACGTCATATAAAGGGACATTTAGGCCACCCTATACCACTCGGCCATTCCTACACCTGGGTACTCCCCCAAACTCTAATTGGGCCCCAGGGGGGCGGCACGCTGCTGCTGGCATGACGAACAGGATTTATTTGTGTGTCTTTATACTAAAAGGCCTACAGAATTGTAAAAAAAACTTTAAAAATGACTTTATTACATTTGCTACGAAGCGACAGGCGCAGGAAAGTGCTCGTCGGCATCCTAGGGGTTAATCAGCCATATTTGCCTGTGATCGCATATCTTCTTCTTGCACCTCAAGAGCGAGAAATTAAAGAAACACCCAGCTCAAGCGCGGGAAAATACAGCCCTGCCCACAGGGAAGAGCCCCATACAGACAAAGGAAGTGAGGATTCCTCCCCTAAAGCCCCTCCTTCGTCACCAGTTTGCGTTAGCAAGAGAAGAAGCAAGAAGGCGGTGCCTAAACTAAACTGGAGTGCCATGCCCGAACTGCGGGATGCTATGCAGGACATACGGGTGTCACAAATAGTGCGGAGACCAGAGAAAGGGTCTCAGGCATTCCCCTTACCGGCTGGTGCGGTGGAGGCGGCCGGAGTACCCACTCCACTGCCCAAGAAGAGCGGGACCTTCGAAGGCCTCAACCTGAAAGAGGTTCCGAAAGAGGTGACAGCCCATGCCGCCACAATGTGGGAGTACAAGCGAGCCATCGAAGATTGGGCCATCCGCGTCATGGATAGACCACGGGTGAGAGACCCGATATTAGAACGGAGGAGAGGAACCGTTGTTTGGTTTTCGGTCGAGAGGGGAAGTGGCTTCCTTCAGGATGATGAGACAGGTCAGGAGCTATTTGTGGGACGTCACTCTGTCAAGCGCCCCTATCTGCCCCAGGCCCGGCACAGCCTGTAAAAAGGAGACCAGGTAGAATATACCCCTATGCAGGCCCTCAAGGGACCCTTCGCCACAGCAGTGACCCTACTAGAGAAGCCCCTAGTCCCAGCGTCAGCACCGGAGTGCTGGCAGGAAGACCCAGCAGCTGCGGGTCATATGTGATGCCTGCAAGAAACCGCAGGGGGAGTACTCCGCTTTGGTGAGAAGCCACAGCCGAAGCTGGAGCTCTTTATTCCATGTCTGCCCCCGCCACCAACATGCCAACTTGAATGGCCAACTACCTTGGTGAGAGCTGCCTGCGAGTCACCACCATAAGATTGTCTACCAGCTCCTTTGCAGCCGGAGGTTCTGAATCCCTTTCCCATGGCAGGAGGTTCCGGACCCATGAAGCAAAAAGTTACAGCAGTGATGACAAGTGTGGCCACCAGGTCACTTCCAAGATCTGCTAGCAAGAGTCGCCAAGCCACCACTGTTGCTGCACGTCTAGCCTACAAGAGGCAGGAGAGACCCCCTGATGTCCTTCAGCAGCAGCACCAGTGAGGAGGATCTAGGGTACCTCCTCTTAGGAGCTACTCTGCTTCAGTTACCATCAAGACCTAAAGAACTTTGAACTAAAGGGAGCCACTTTGTGAACTGGACTTGACGAGTGAGGACCTGTTGGCTATGTTTTATTTGTTTTGTTGCCCCTGTTTTGTCCTCACCCATATAGCCATGTTTGTAAGTACTCTCCCCAGCTACTGAAAATGCTTCCAGGTTGCGCACATCTGCGACAAAATTCCTCCCCCCCCCCTCCTTCTCTGGTTGAGTGGGAGACCCCTTTGCTTAAAAGGGTTCTCATTAACTTTGCAGCTATTCATTACTACCCCATGTGGATTACAAATGACATTGTGCCTTATGTGGATTACAAATAATGACATTACTATTTCCCGTGGATTACAAAGGACTTTTTGCACTGTCTTTTTGCATTAAAGGTTCCAGTTTGGTGCATTACATCTGCCAGCACTAAAAGAAAAGGACTCAAATTTGATTTTATTGCACTGTTTAATTGCTTTATTTATTTGCACTATTTCTGCACAAACCTTTTCAAGTATTCAGCAACGTTTAAAGTATTGTGCCCATTGTGTGTATTCCTTTACAGGTACTGCAATGTGATTGTATGCACTTTAATTGGATCTTTGCACTTAATCTTGTTAGCCAAATAGTTAGCACCTTACTCTAGCTCATATGGACTGCCTAGGAAGTCAGCTTACGTCACAAGCAGATCTAACACCGTCAAGGGTAGACCCGCTGCTACAGTAATGTGTGTTTGGAGGGAATAACCCTCATTGGAGATGTGGAAGAGAACCGGCTCCTCCTCGTAGTCTGTTTATGTCCTAAGGTCTTGTGCACCGCATTAACTAACAGTGCAACATCAACAGGGTCCTAACATTAAGGGCTCATTCACACTACCGTATGTTTTTGTCCGCATCCATTCCACAGTTTTGTGGACCCATTTCATTTCAATGAGGCTGCAAAAGATGTGGACAGCACATTCCGTGGCCCTGCAAAAAAAAAAATAGAACATGCCCTATTCTTGCCTGTATTTGCAGACAAAAATAGGGATTTCTATAATGGAGGAGGATGTTCAACATCAACAGGGTCCTAACATTAAGGGCTCATTCACACTACCGTATGTTTTTGTCCGCATCCATTCCACAGTTTTGTGGACCCATTTCATTTCAATGAGGCTGCAAAAGATGTGGACAGCACATTCCGTGGCCCTGCAAAAAATAAAAAATAGAACATGCCCTATTCTTGCCTGTATTTGCAGACAAAAATAGGCATTTCTATAATGGAGGAGGATGTTCCATCGCACAAAATACACATGGCCGGTGGGCGTGTTTTGCAGATCCGCAATTTGTGGTCCGCAAAAATGGATAAGGTCGTGGTCCGCCATGCATGTTTGGCGGAAGTCTAGTTTTTAAAAATGTCACCAGCTCATGAGCACAGCTGGTTCCATAGCCTCCAAGTTTCTACTATTTTACACCTTGGACTAATGCCTCCGATTGGTGATAACGCCAATTGCAGACATTTAACCTCTCGAATGCTGTAGTCAGTTGTTACCATGGCATCTGAGGTAGCTTTTCCCAGGAGCTTTGTGCTCCGTAGGCCTGAAAGTCTCCACTGTGCGGCGATCAGGAGATCAATTGGTTATATGAAAAAGTTCTGGTTTCTCTAAAGAAACCAAGACTTTTACAGCTGCATTTCCAATCGAGCCCTGCAGGTGGCAGGGCTCCATAAGAACATAGCGAATCTGCAATGCAGATTGCTTGTTGTAACCACCTAGGGCGACTTAAAAAAAAAAAAAGAAAAAAAGTTTTTTTAAATAAAAATCACCTCCCTTTCCCCATTAATAAAATAAAAATAAATAATCTGTAAAAAAAAATAAACATTATAGGCATTGCTGCGTCCCAAAATGCCCCAAAACTATTAAAATATAAATGTACTTATCCCTTATGATGAACACTAACAGAAAGAAAATGGCAGATTAGCCATTTTTTCATTACTTCACCTCCCAAAAAATTGAATAAAAACTGATCAAAAAGTCATACAAACTCCAAAATTATATTAATAATTTAACCCACAAAATTGAGTCTCCACTCAGTTCCATAGACATAACTATAAAAAAGTTATGGGGATCAGAATATGACTAACAGACAGTGGGTGTGGACCCACTGTGCCAACTAACCAGTTTGACTTTGGGCTACACCTAAGGGCATTGTCTTGGCAGTTCCCTGGTATTCACCCTTTAACCCATGTACAGTGATGTGGACTTCACTGCAGGGACCAACCAGGCCACTACCTCCTGGAGTAGTCCTGGTGTAGCTGGGTCGGGGCAAACAGCAAGGAGCCCAATCGGTAGTCAGACAAGGTACGAGTTCACACCTTCGCTGGTTATTAGACACTAGAGAACCTCAAAGCTCAGGCAAGAAGGTAGAACCACAGCCCAACTAAATAGGAAGGCTGATCAGCTCCTTAGTCAAAAGCTGGGCAGCATGCAAAAGGGAAGGATTACCTCTAGAGGTGCCAAAAGAAAGTTCAGGGAGCACTTGTCCCAATAAGTGACGACTACACTTGCCTTGGGAAAGCATGACATTGGCGGACACACCCTATTTAGAATTGTTTTCACTTTCCTAATACATTGTATGCAGTATTAAATTCTGCCATTAGAAAATACAACTTTCAAGTAAAAATCAAAAAACGCTAAATCGCAGGGTGCTAAAGGCGTTGATGCCAAGGCAGCATTAGTAATGTCAAAAGTTACAGCAACAATTATGGCTATGGATAAACGGATGGTAGCTGGTGGTTACAATGTTTAATAACAAAACCCACTGTCGGATTGTTTTTAAATTAAATAACGGTCCAAAAATGTTCCCTTTTTGGTGGCAGATGGTTTCTTCTGACCTGTAAAATGGAGGCCACCCTTTTGAGCGATTCATCCAAAACGAATCACAAAAGTTTCATAATGATTTTGATTCATTTATAGTTGAGTGGCTCATCTCTAGAAATAACTAATAAAAATCATCATCAAAATAATCATGATATTTTCAACAAGCAGATGTAGTAGTTTTATTGTATTCCTCCAGACACAGCGCATACTCTGTTTTCACTCAAGTACCTGGAAGTACACTTACTTTTTCCCTGTGTAGTCAAGTGTTCTTTTATTACTTATTAGCGTATGTTGTTTTAGCTTTTATGTTACGACCTGAATGCTTTAGTTAAAAACACATCAGTTTACCTCAGATATTTGAATGGATTTGCATTATGGTTTTATGGGTAACCACGATACTTGACAGCTGTCCAGACCAGGGATGATAAAAGTAATGTCAGATTTCATATTCAGACAGTCAGAAACCAACCCATGCATAAGTAATGCTGACACAACTGAATTGTTATAAATTACTCATTTTGTCTTTGAATTTATATAAAAATAAATATGTACTTACTGTATTGTTATTATGACCCGTAGTAGTACTAGAATGTATTGCACCTACAACAGGGAGCCAGAGGATGCTGCTGCTCCTTGGATTGTGATAGATGGACAAGCTGAGGCTATGGAGGTATCAAAGGGGCTCTAGCCTTACTAGACCTCAATGTAACAAGCTACTACAGTGTAAAAGATTGAACATTTTTATTTTTTACTGTGCTATTATATATACAATCTGTAATATTATCTAATAATATTGTGTATGACGCAAATATAGTAAAAAAGTCAGCCTCTCTGTTATAGTGTTGAGCGCGAATATTCGAATTGCAAATTTTAATCGCGAATATCGCCACTTCGAGAATTTGCGAATATTTGGAATATAGTGCTATATATTCGTATTCGCGAATAGTGTTGAATATTCGAATCGCAAATTTTCATCGCGAATCTCTCCACTTCGAGAATTTGCAAATATTTTGAATATAGTGCTTTATATTCATATTCGCGAATAGTGTTGAATATTCTAATCGCGAATTTATTGCAAATTTATCATGAATATATTACATTGCCGATTTTCGCAATCGAGTAAACAATGACTGGAGATCACGAATTCTCGATTTTACGAATTTATGGCAAATATTCGGCCAAAAATTTGCGAAATATCGCGAATTCTTATATTGCCTATGCCGCTCATCACTACTCTGTTACAGAAGTGGCTGTGTCACTGAACAGATTTGGCTTTGGGCTACATCTAAGGTAGGTTAACATCACCATTTAGTTTTCTGTTCTTCTGATCTGTCAGAAAAACAGGAAAAAAAAGACCCAGATCCTTTACATCTATTTCTATCTAAGATCCGTTATTTTTAAACGGGGAAAAAGTCCTTTGTGGAGGACTTTTCCTTCCGACAAAAATAACAGATCTCAGACAGAAATGGCTAAAACAGATGAAAAATTAAGCACAATGGATGCTCAAGATAAATGTTCTGTCTTCATACACGTTCACACAGTGTGCAGTCTGACATTCAGTATAAACCATTCCTGTCTTCCAAATAGGAGGACTGTTTTCTGTAGTCTAACTTGTTTATTGGTAAACAGGATTGTGAATTGGTAAAACTACAAGAATACAAATGGCTTGTGTAAGTAAAACATATAGAATAGCATGTACAGTAATACATTGACAGAGAAAGCAGATGTCCAAAATGGCTGCCTATACATAGAACTGCATGTCTAGCTAACAGAAATAACTCCCTGAGTGACACTTATACCTAGCTAAACAGCTCTGTGAACATAATGTCCCTGAAACAAGGTAGATCTCACTCGCCAGATATACTTGCACAAAGATGGTGGAGTTTAAGAAGGAGAACTGCATGGAACAGCTCTGCTGATGTCCTGTAGTCTGTATGTAGACTGAAGACTGGGCTTCTCCTTCCCAGAATGCCTTGCACTACCCACAATGCCTAGCGCCCCCCACAAGCAATAATCTTTATTAACAAGAAAACAAGGTGCAATACATTTTTACCACCACTAGATGGTGCTGTTACCTAACTAATAACTACAGGAATACAGAAATTGCAGCAGAATGAATTGGAAATGAAATAGACGTGAACTGAAATGAATCTCTCTCTTCTGGAGGCAGAACAATAAAGGAGCCTTTAAAAAAAAAATATTCTGTTCTTCTGACAAATCGGAAGAACTGAAAACTAAACGATGATGTGAACCTAGCCTAAGGGTGTTATCTAAGTGGCCCCTGATCTTCACCCTTTGTCTCTGTTCAATGACTGCTGACCCACGGGGGTCAACAGACACCTGTGCAAGGCACCAAGGGATCAGGCAAAACCGTAGTCTGTGGATGAGCTGAGATCAGGGCATGCAGAGTGTGTTCAATTTAATAATCAGACCAAAGGTCGAGGTAGGCAGCACAGGATCAGTACAAGAGTCAAAAAGAAATTCAGTCAGGCAGGGAATGGTACATGGGCAGAAAGCCATAAGAATGGCACACATTTGCAGTGACATAGTACAGCCAGACAATTATTACTCAGACAGCCTCCCACAGGTGATAGTGCCTTAAATACTCAGGGAGGCTATCTATAGGCTGAAAAGATCAGGGTGCAAACGCTGGAACTGGAGAGAGTGAGTGCCTTATGTGCCGACTAAGGTACATGGAGGCCCACAAAAAAGTAGCCCACCTCCAGCGATAGTATGACAAGATGAACGAGCAAGTGGATTGTTTTTTTTAATTAGCCACAAGTCACAAAAGATGCTAAAAGTGGTCCCCGTTCACATCTATGCATCTTTGGGCACGTCGGATAATGTTGGCTGTTACTGCTTGGAGCCCTTCAGCAGTGATGCTGCAGAAGAAGAAATGTCCTGCTTTTTCCAACAAGATGGGGCAACATGCCGCACCTCACAGAACTCACTTGCACGGGTTCACGGTGGAGTTATGGCCACCACGTTCCCCAGACTTGTCCACATGTTTTTTTTAAAAATCTGTGGGGAAATTTAAAACAGAAAGCCTCCGCTGACAATCCCCATCCCCTTGATAAACTCATCACTGTTAAAGAGCTGCCTACATAATCCGACGTGCCCAAAGATGTATAGGCGGACAGACAGAAGCTCCCTATATATATATATATATATACAGTATATAAGAGATGTGTGTATATATATATATATATATATATATATATATATATACAGTTGCAAGAAAAAGTATGTGAACCCTTTGGAATGATATGGATTTCTGCACAAATTGGTCATAAAATGTGATCTGATCTTCATCTAAGTCACAACAATAGACAATCACAGTCTGCTAAAACTAATAACACACAAAAAATTAAATGTTACCATGTTTTTATTGAACACACCATGTAAACATTCACAGTGCAGGTTGAAAAAGTATGTGAACCCTTGGATTTAATAACTGGTTGAGCCTCCTTTGGCAGCAATAACTTCAATCAAATGTTTCCTGTAGTTGCAGATCAGACATGCACAGCGGTCAGGAGTAATTCTTGACCATTCCTCTTTACAGAACTGTTTCAGTTCAGCAATATTCTTGGGATGTCTGGTGTGAATCGCTTTCTTGAGGTCATGCCACAGCATCTCAATCGGGTTGAGGTCAGGACTCTGACTGGGCCACTCCAGAAGGCATATTTTCTTCTGTTTAAGCCATTCTGTTGTTGATTTACTTCTATGCTTTGGGTCGTTGTCCTGTTGCAACACCCATCTTCTGTTGAGCTTCAGCTGGTGGGCAGACGGCCTTAAGTTCTGGTGCAAAATGTCTTGATAAACTTGGGAATTCATTTTTCCTTCGAATATAGCAATCCGTCCAGGCCCTGACGCAGCCAAGCAGCCCCAAACCATGATGCCCCCACCACCACACTTCACAGTTGGGATGAGGTTTTGATGTTGGTGTGCTGTGCCTCTTTTTCTCCACACATAGTGTTGTGTGTTTCTTCCAAACAACTCAACTTTGGTTTCATATGTCCACAGAATATTTTGCCAGTACTGCTGTGGAACATCCAGGTGCTCTTGTGCAAACTGTAAACATGCAGCAATGTTTTTTTTTGACAGCAGTGGCTTCTTCTGTGGCATCCTCCCATGAAATCTATTCTTGTTTAGTGTTTTATGTATCGTAGATTCACTAACAGGGATGTTAGCAGATGCCAGAGACTTTTGTAAGTCTTTAGCTGACACTCTAGGATTCTTCTTCACCCCATTGAGCAGTCTGCGCCGTGCTCTTGCAGTCATCTTTACAGGACGGCCACTCCTAGGGAGAGTAGCAGCAGTGCTGAACTTTCTCCATTTATAGACAATTTGTCTTACCGTGGACTGATGAACAGCAAGGCTTTTGGAGATACTTTTATAACCCTTTCCAGCTTTATGCAAGGCAACAATTCTTAATCGTAGGTCTTCTGAGAGCTCTTTTGTGCGAGGCATCATTCACATCAGGCAATGCTTCTTGTGAAAAGCAAACCCAGAACTGGTGTGTGTTTTTTATATGGCAGGGCAGCTGTAACCAACACCCCCAATCTCATCTCATTGATTGGACTCCAGTTGGCTGACACCTCACTCCAATTAGCTCTTGGAGATGTTATTAGTCTAGGGCAGGGGTGGGCAATTATTTTTTCGATGGGGCCACATGAGAAACTGAAAATATTTTGGAGGGCCGGGCCAAAAGGCTAAACTCAATACTGCATAAAATCACCGCGTCCTGGCACAGGCGGGCGTGATGACATCATCATGCCTGCCTGCGCTGGGATTTCACTACCAAATAGACCTCAGGCCTGTAGCCTATGACAAGTCTTGTCGCCATCTGCAAATTTTAAGGCGCATTGGCGACCATTTTGGTCGCCATCTGGAGCGCTGTATTGCATCAGTGACATGAACACTCTCCACATATAATGTTATATTACATCAGTGACATCACCGCTGTCCACATATAGGCGATATATTACATCAGTGACATCACCGCTCTCCACATATATGTGATGAGCGGTGATGTCACTGATGTAATGTATTACTTACCGGTATATGTGGACAGCAGTGATGTCACTGATGTAATATATTACTTATGTGTGGAGAGTGGTGATGTCACTGATGTAATATATCACTTATAAGTAATATATTACATCTGTGACATCACCGCTCTCCACATATAAGAGGCATATTACATCAGTGACGTCATCCCTTGGCGCTGGGGTGCGCAGCCAGGGCCGGCCTTAGGTGTTCAGGCGCCCTGTGTGAGCTAACCTTGTGGTAGTGTTACCTGCAGTCCTATGTAAAACCACAGATAACACTAGTGCTAAATAATGTAGTAGTGTTACCTGCAGTCCTATGTAAAACCACAGATAACACTAGTGTAGATCATGTGGAAGTGTTACCTTCATCCTTAGTGTGCCTCCCTGTGTCTATCGCACAGACTCCATGCTGGCGCTGCCTCCTCTTCCATCTTCTTCCCCGCACAGAACGTTCTGAAGCAGCTGCGTCAAGACATAGGAACACTGTGGGCAAGGTGATACACACAGGGAGAGACATACACACAGGGACGGGGACACACACAAAGGGACAGACACACTCACACACACACAAAGGGACGGACACACACAAAGGGACAGACACACACGGACGGACACACACAGGGACGGGGACACACACACAAAGGGACAAACACACACACACAGGGATGGACACACACACACACACACACAAAGGGACAAACACACACACACAGGGATAGACACACACACACAAAGGGACAGACACACACACAGGGACGGACACACACACACACACACACAAAGGGACAGACACACACACACAGGGACGGACACACACACACTGGCACACTCAACATCAGCAGCAAGTCCAACCCTTAATGACCCCCACAATCCCTGGGGGGGGGGGGTGATGTAGTAGCAGGCAGGAAAGCACACACTGTCCCCCTGTCCTATATAAGCCCCCCCCACCCCCACCAAATACCTGTAAGTTCTGTTAGTTGCTTGGCTTTGGCTGTGGCTGCTGGCTGGGGCTCCGCCTCCTTCCTCTTTCTGCCTGTGCGGCAGCTGCATCACGCTCCAGCAGCCACTGGTCTGCTCTGTTAAAGAGACAGGCAGGCCAGGCAGCAGAGCGGAGCGCAGAGCGGCCGCGGGCCCCGCCCCCTCCTCACTCCGGACAGTGACTCCGTGCTGTTACAGGGCCGGCGGCGGCGGCGGCAACAAAAATGCCGGGGGCCGGATTAAAAGGTCCGCCGGGCCGTATACGGCCCGCGGGCCGTAGTTTGCCCAGGTCTGGTCTAGGGGTTCGCATACTTTTTCAACCTGCACTGTGAATGTTTACATGGTGTGTTCAATAAAAACATTGTAACATTTAATTCTTTGTGTGTTATTAGTTTAAGCAGACTGTGATTGTCTATTGTTGTGACTTAGATGAAGATCAGATCACATTTTATGACCAATTTGTGCAGAAATCCATATAATTTCAAAGGGTTCACATACTTTTTCTTGCAACTGTATATATATATATATATATATATATATATATATATATGTTTCAGGAAATAGAGCAGCACTCTCCCAAGTCAGCAATCCGGGTACACAGATACGAATTAAAATCCACGGCACACCTCTGTAAATGGTGAAGAAATGTGTCATTATTCACACATGTCAAAGCAGCGACGTTTCGGTCCCCTCACAGAACCTTTCTCAAGCCAAAAGGTTCCGTGAGGGGACCGAAACGTCGCTGCTGTGACATGTGTGAATAATGACACATTTCTTCACCATTTACAGAGTTGTGCCGTGGATTTTCATATATATATATATATATACAGTACAGACCAAAAGTTTGGACACACCTTTTCATTCAAAGAGTTTTCTTTATTTTCATGACTATGAAGGCATCAAAACTATGAATTAACACATGTGGAATTATATACATAACAAACAAGTGTGAAACAACTGAAAATATGTCATATTCTAAGTTCTTCAAAGTAGCCACCTTTTGCTTTGATTACTGCTTTGCACACTCTTGGCATTCTCTTGATGAGCTTTAAGAGGTAGTCCCCTGAAATGGTCTTCCAACAGGTTTGAAGGAGTTCCCAGAGATGCTTAGCACTTGTTGGCCCTTTTGCCTTCACTCTGCGGTCCAGCTCACCCCAAACCATCTCGATTGGGTTCAGGTCCGGTGACTGTGGAGGCCAGGTCATCTGGCGCAGCACCCCATCACTCTCCTTCATGGTCAAATAGCCCTTACTTTCAAAGTCTTCCCAATTTTTCGGCTGACTGACTGACCTTCATTTCTTAAAGTTTTTCTTTACTTAGCTGCTTTTTTCTTGCCATAATACAAATTCTAACAGTCTATTCATTAGGACTATCAGCTGTGTATCCACCTGACTTCTCCTCAACGCAACTGATGGTCCCAACCCCATTTATAAGGCAAGAAATCCCACTTATTAAACCTGACAGGGCACACCTGTGAAGTGAAAACCATTTCAGGGGACTACATCTTGAAGCTCATCAAGAGAATGCCAAGAGTGTGCAAAGCAGTAATCAAAGCAAAAGGTGGCTACTTTGAAGAACCTAGAATATGACATATTTTCAGTTGTTTCACACTTGTTTGTTATGTATATAATTCCACATGTGTTAATTCAAAGTTCTGATGCCTTCATAGTCATGAAAATAAAGAAAACTCTTTGAATGAGAAGGTGTGTCCAAACTTTTGGTCTGTACTGTATATATATATATATATATATATATATATACTGTATATATCTTATACTGTATATATAAAAATGAGTTTATGTCTGGACGTCTGTCTTTCAGGACGTTTGTCTGTTCTTTATGCGCGACCAAACGAGGCATCCGGGAAGGTTTTAGGCCGGGTCTCAGCTCTCTAGGAGGTACCGTTCCTGAGATATTCCCAAAAAATGACCTGCATTAGCCAATACAAGCCTGGAAGTCTTTCTCTTCATATCCCAACTGCCATACACACAGTCACATGTCCCTTATCAACCAATAGAAGCTCGCAGGCTCTTAGTCTACACATACACACAGTTTTACTCCAGGTTTCCATAACAACCCAGCCATTTTTCTTCACTGCTGTAGGTCTGCTTTAGGCTAGGGCTACACGATGACATGTGTCACGCGACAATTTTTATAATGATAGTCTATGGTGTTGCACTGCGACATGTGAAATGCTGCGACTGCTACACAGCTCAGCAGACAGTATCACACAATAGACTTACATACACAGCAGACAGTATCACACATGATAGGATTAGATACACAGCTCAGCAGACAGTATCACACAGGATATAATTAGATACACAGCTCAGCAGACAGTGTCACACAGGATAGGATTAGATACACAGCTCAGCAGACAGTATCACACGGGATAGGATTAGATACATAGCTCAGCAGACAGTATCACACGGGATAGGATTAGATACCTAGCTCAGCAGACAGTGTCACACAGGATAGGATTAGATACATAGCTCAGCAGGCAGTATCCCACAGGATATGATTGGATACACAGCTCAGCAAGGATTAGATACACAGCTCAGCAGACAGTATCACACAGGATAGGATTAGATACACAGCTCAGCAGATAGTATCACATAGGATAGGATTAGATACACAGCTCAGCAGACAATATCACACAGGATAGGATTAGATACACAGCTCATCAGATAGTATCGCACAGGATAGGATTAGATACACAGCTCATCAGACAGTATCACACAGGATAGGATTAGATACACAGCTCAGCAGACAGTATCACACAGGATAGGATTAGATACACAGCTCAGCAGACAGTATCACACAGGATAGGATTAGATACACAGCTCAGCAGACAGTATCACACAGGATAGGATTAGATGCACAGCTCAGCAGACAGTAACCAACAGGATAGGATTAGATGCACAGCTCAGCAGACAGTATCACACAGGATAGGATTAGATACATAGCTCAGCAGACAGTATCACACAGGATAGGATTAGATACATAGCTTAGCAGACAGTATCACACAGAATAGAATTAGATGCACAGCTCAGCAGACAGTGTCACACAGGATAGGATTAGATACACAGCTCAGCAGACAGTATCACACAGGATAGGATTAGATACACAGCTCATCAGACAGTATCACACAGGATAGGATTAGATGCACAGCTCAGCAGACAGTGTCACATAAAATAGGATTAGATACACAGCTCAGCAGACAGTGTCACATAGGATAGGATTAGATACACAGCTCAGCAGACAATATCACACAGGATAGGATTAGATACACAGCTCATCAGACAGTATCACACAGGATAGGATTAGATACACAGCTCATCAGACAGTATCACACAGGATAGGATTAGATACATAGCTCAGCAGACAGTGTCACACAGGATAGGATTAGATACATAGCTCAGCAGACAGTATTACACAGGATAGGATTAGATACACATCTCAGCAGACAATATCACACAGGATAGGATTAGATGCACAGCTCAGCAGGCAATATCACATAGAATAGGATTAGATACACAGCTCAGCAGACAATGTCACACAGGATAGGATTAGATACACAGCTCAGCAGGCAGTATCACATAGGATAGGATTAGATATACAGCTCAGCAGACAATGTCACATAGGATAGGATTAGATACACAGCTCAGCAGGCAGTATCACACAGGATAGGATTAGATGCACAGCTCAGCAGACAGTAACCAACAGGATAGGATTAGATACACAGCTCTGCAGGCAGTATCACACAGGATAGGATTAGATGCACAGCTCAGCAGACAGTATCACATAGGATAGGATTAGATACACAGCTCAGCAGACAGTAACCAACAGGATAGGATTAGATGCACAGCTCAGCAGACAGTATCACACATGTCACAGTGCGACACCATAGCCTATCATTATAAAAATTGTTGAGACAAAATGTTGCGTGACACATGTCGTCGTGTAGCCCTAGCATTAAAGGGGCGGGCACTGTGGAGGTCTCTGTTAAAGAGGCGTTCACTGTGGATGTTACTGTTAAGGGGGCAGACACTGTGGAGGTAACTGTTAAGGGGGCAGGGGCAACTATTAAAGGGGCAATTGCTGTGGAGGTTAATGTTAGGCAGCAGGGTACTGTGAGGTCACTGTTAAGGGGGCGGGCCCCTGAGAAGGTCACTGTCAAGGGAGTGAGGTGCTGTGAAACTCACTGTTAAATGGGCAGGCTGCTGTGAAGGTCAAAGTTAAGGGGATGGGCTGCTGTGAAGGTCCCATTTTAAAGTGGCGGGGCACTATGGGGGGGTCAGTGTTAAGGGGTGGGGGACTGCTGTGGACAATAAGTCGCACGACATATAGGGCACAACTACACTGCTACATTTTTATAATGATAGTCTATGGTGTTGCACTGCGACATGCAACATGCTGCGAATTATTAAAGGGGCAGCTGCTGTGGAGATCACTGTTAAAGTGGCGGGCACTGTGGAGGTCACTGTTAAAGGGGCATTCACTGTGGATGTTACTGTTAAGGGGGCTGGCCGCTGTGGAGGTCACTGTTAAATGGGCGGAAACTGTGGAGGTCACTGTTAACGGGGCAGGGGCCACTATTATAGGGGCAACTGCTGTGGAGATCACTGTTAAGTCAGCAGGGTACTGTGAGGTCACTGTTAGGGAGCAGGGTACTTTTGAGGTCACTGTTAAAGAGACGCATGCTGTGGAGGTCTCTGTTAAGGGGGCAGGAAACAGTGGAGGTCACAGATAAGGGGACGGTCCCCTATGGAGATAGAAGGATATGGTGGCTCACTCTGTCGGTAACAATGGAATGGGTGCTACTAAGCCAAATGACTCACCCAGTCAAAAGAAATTGTGACGTAAAAAATTGTAAAGGCTGAGCACTCACCACCTGGACCCCAGGGAGAAACAAATAGGCCTGAGTGATTTACTATTAAAAAATGCAGCTAATATGACATAAAGTCATAATAAGAAAAGATAAAATGTAATACACAAAAAATTACAATAAATTAATTACAATATAAAACTCAATAATAACTGAGGTAGTTGTATATAGCAGCAATATGTGTTAACAGCGTGGATGGAATATCCGTCCCGATATAAAGCAATAAATGTCTTTCAATATAATTAGAATCTTCAATTCTGAGACATCGATGTTACTGATGATCGTAACTAATATCGCATATAATGTTCCCAGACCGATTATTTGTTATCGATATGCTGGCAATAGAAAGTTCGGCATAAAATCACTGACTGGTATACTGTAATTAAACTTCCCAGTGTAGGTAATTCTATTTCCGTACGACTTGCGCACACAATAATCGTAACTGATATCGCATATACTGTACCCAGCTCGATTATTTGTTATCGATATACTGGCAATAGAAAGTTCGGCATAAAATCGCTGACTAATATACTGTGATTAAACTTCCCAGTGTAAGGTAATTGAAGTGCCGTACGACTTGCGCACACAGTGGCGTCCCACGTCGGATACAGCGGTACCTGGTTACAAGTTGTCAGCTGGAATGATTCAAACGATTCGACGGTCACTTGTCTGTGCGGTCTCCAGTTGCCTTCCGGACTGTCTCCAACCGTGGGTATTGTTCAGATAATGTCTCCCAATTGTCAGGACTGAATATTTAAATCGCGACGTTCCTTATATGCCAAGTAAGAATCGAGCCTCTATGCTGTTGAGCCTTGCATAAATGAGGGAATAGGTAGATAAATAGTTGTCCATCAGCTGATGTGCGGGTCTCTAAACAAGCAGACGCGTTTCGGGGTCTTTTCCTGGCCACTTCCTCAGTGGCCTCTTTCCTGGCCCCTTCCGGGTGGCAATCCGACGACTGATCAGGCATTTTGGACGGACATAATACCGCAGCATGCTGCGGTATTATGTCCGGCCAAACCGCCTGACAGTGACTGAACGGAAGGCATACTGATGCAAACTGAACGGATTTCTATCCTTTCAGAATGCATTGGGATATGCCTGATCAGTTCTTTTCCGGCATAGAGCCCTTTTGACGGAACTCTATGCCGGAAAAGAATAATGCTAGTGTGAAAGTACCCTAAGGGGGTAGGCTGCTGTGGAGGTCAGTGTTAAGGGGCAGAGTGCTGTAGCGGTCACTGTTAAGGGGGCCGGTTACTGTGGAAATCACTGTTAAGGTGATGGGGTATTGTGGAGGTTGCTAATAAAGGGATGGCCGCTGTGGAGGTCACTGTTAAAAAGATGGGCACTGTGGAGGTTACTGTTAAGAGGGCAGGGGACTGTGGAGGTCACTATTAAAGGGACAGCCGCTGTGGGGGTCACTTTTAAGGCAGTGGGGTACTGTGGTGGTCACTGTTAATGGGGCAGGGAATGATGGAGGTCACAGTTAAGGGGATGATCTGCTAAGGAGGTCAGTGTTATGGGGCGGGCTGCTGTAGAGGTCACTCTTAAGGGGGTGGGGTGTTGTGGAGGTCACATTTTAAGGGAACCGAGCTCTGTGGAGGTCACTGTTAAGGGGGTGGGTTATTTTGGAAATCACTGTTAATGAGACGGGGTACTGTGGAGGTCAAAGTTAAGGGGATGATCTGCTAAGGAGGTCAGTGTTATGGGGCGGGCTGCTGTAGAGGTCACTCTTAAGGGGGTGGGGTGTTGTGGAGGTCACATTTTAAGGGAACGGAGCTCTGTGGAGATCACTGTTAAGGGGGTGGGTTATTTTGGAAATCACTGCTAATGAGACGGGGTACTGTGGAGGTCACAAATAAAGGGTGGGCCGCTGTGGAGGTCACTCTTTTCTTTATTTATTTTATTAATAAATAATCTTCAATAATTCCATTTAACTTTACTATTTTTCTTAGCAATATAAACAGTGGTACATTACTGTTGTCCCTCCTGCTGCTTAGTTCACTCCTGGGGGGATAGGAGGGGGAAGAAAAAAAAAAAAAGTTGTGCTCACCGCTCTCCTGCCCATCCCCACATTGCCACCCCAACCCCCTGTCCATGCCCCAAGTCCGTCACTGACCACCAGTTACTAGACAAGCCATCTCTGCCACTTTTTAGCAAACATGACTTTCTTCCTAATTGACACCAAGTGAAATTCTTCTCCAACAAGCGAAAATCTGGTCAAATTCTCCCATTCCTTAACTGTAGGTACCGTCCTATCTCCCCAGTGTGCCACAATACATTTCCTAGCGTAGAATAACAGTTTAGATGCTACTTCTTGATCTTTGGAGGTAACCATTTTATCCATCACACCCAGGATACATGCCTCAAAGCTAATAGGGAGTTTAAACAGATGACAGATATCTATTTTTTCCTTCACATTCCTCCAGAAATTATGAATCTTTAAACATGTCCAAAGTATATGAACGTCATCTACCCCTACTTCCCCACATTTTTTACAACTAAATTGTTTAAATTTATAGCATTTTAATAAAAACTTTGGAGTATTATAAACGGTAAAGTATATTAAATTGCGTAATTCTATATGAGAAGTTGTTTGAAAGCTTATTTTTAGACTGTATGGCCTTTTCCCAAAATTCTTCCCGTTGCAGGTTGAGATCCTCTTGCCATCTATAATTTAGGGTAGTTATAGCTTTTTTATTTGTCTTCTGCTGTAACAGACGTCCATATACTTTGGAGATCAGTCTCCTCCCTGACACTAGGTTAGAAATGTCCTCTAAAAATCGTGGGAGGGGTGCTATTTGTGTACCTTTCCCTAGCTCCGCACGCAGAGCTTGTTTCAATTGCAGATAAAAGGGAGTCAGATCTTATTCCCCATAATATATTCATTTTTGAGATCTTGGTAGGTTATTATATCCCCCTCTCTCCATATCTGACCCATTTTAAATATTCCATATTCCACCAGGTTTTTTGTTCAATTAGTTTTAATTTCTTTAGATGAATATTGTCCCATAACAAAGTGTCTGAGTGTATTTCCTTTTGAGACCACAATTCTTTTACCATGTTCCAGGATTTATTCCATAGGTCAAATAGGGGTATTTTATTAACTTGTTGATTTGACAATATATCTGCTTCTACTAATTGAAAAATACAAAATTTTTCTAGCCTATTATTAATCCCCGCCACCATATTCTTGTACCTACATGACTTGCTCCACATTATCATGATTCTAATCTGTCCAGAAACGAAATAGAGCTCCAAATCCGGAACTGATAATCCACCCTCTCTTTCATGGATGTATAATACCTCGCCATATCAAGTCCGTTATTAAAGTGGCTATTGTTTTAAAAATTCTTCTGGGGATTATTATCGGTGTATTCCAAAAGATATAATTTAGCGAGGGTAATATACACATTTTAACCAGTGAGATACGATCTGCCATTGAAATATGTATTTTTTTCCAGACCTCTATTTTCTTCCGCAACTCCTGTAATTTAGGGAGCACATTCAGCTGTATATAATCCCCGGGACTAGTTGTTATCTGAATACCTAGATATTTAACCAATTCTCGACTCTCTTTAACTTCTAATGGTCCTGGTAGGAAACCATTCAGAGGATCAATCGGGATACAGGCTGACTTGGACAAGTTTATATTCAGTCCAGAATATTTACTATAATCTTCAAATACCTGAAATAACTTCATAAGTGAGCCGTGAGATCCCACAAACAGCATAATATCGTCTGCATACAGGGAGATTTTTTCTTCATGAGCCCCAAATCTAAAGCCTACAATTTGTTTATCTTGTCTAATAATATCAGCTAAAGGTTCCATAGCTATAGCGAATAACAACGGGGATAAGGGGCAGCCCTGCCGAACTCCCCTACCAATTGGAATTTTATCAGAATATTCGTCATTCAATATTACCCTTGCAGAAACTTCGACATACAATAATTTGACCCAGGATATAAAATTATCTCCGAATCCCATTCTCTCCAGTGTAGCGAATAGGAAAGGCCATTCTATGGTGTCGAAAGCCTTTGCGGCATCTATGGTTACAATCATACGTTCACCACAATTCGAAGGTTCCAGCTGGGTATTCATAAAGTATCTAATTATATTGTTGGTTGTAGTTTTGCCTGCCATAAACCCCGACTGGTCCTCATGAATGATCCCAGAAACCACTCTCCCCAATCTTTTTGCCAAGATCCTTGCCAGTATTTTATTATCCGTGTTTATTAATGAGATAGGGCGATAAGAGTCCAGGAGTACTGGGTCTTTCCCTGGTTTTAATATAAGTGTCATTAGGGCTTCTCTGACAGAGTCTGGAAGTTTTCCTGATTCCCTTGAGGATGACCACATTTTAAGCAATTTTGAAGTTAATACTTCTTTATATTGAGCATAGACTTCAAACGGGATCCTATCTATTCCCGGAGTCTTATTCTTGGTTATCTTAGAGTTACCTCCACTTCTGTAATGTCTAGAGGATCCTCTAAGCTTTCTCTTTGATTCTCAGTTAGCTTGATAATAGTAATTTCCTCAAGGAACTGTTGTATTTCCATCACACTCTTATTTATCTTACTGCTATATATATTTTCAAAGTATTCCTTAAGTACCTACATTTTAGCTCATTGTTCAACCATTTTGTGGCCAGATTTATCAACCAGGCAATGTATATAGTTATTATTTTTTGTCTGGGTTGCCACCAAGGCGGACAGTTTTTTACCGGGTATATGGGCGCAGATATAATTGTATCTTACAAAGTTCTCTTTTTGTTGTTCCGCCAATAAAAGTAGGTCGCTTTCCAATTTGGTCGCTTTATCTGTCCAAGCTTTATAGTTTTGTGCAATGGGGTTTTAAATATATATTTTTTCAAGTTTTATGGAGGTCACTCTTAAAGGTGCATTTGCCGTGGATGTTACTGCTAATGGGGCATGCCGCTGTGTAGGTCACTGTTAAAGGGATGGGCCCTGTGGAGGTCACTGTTAAGGGGGCAGGGGACTGTGGAGGCCACTATTAAAGGGGCAGCTGATGTGGAGGTCACTGTTAAGGCAGCAAGGTACTGTGAGGTCACTGTTAAGGGAGCAGGATACTGTGGAGTTCACTGTTAAGCTGGTGGGGTACTGTGGAGGTCACTGGTAAGTATCTAGTTTGGCCTGTTATCCTGCAAGTTGATCCAGAGGAAGGCAAAAAAAAAATGTGAGGTAGAAGCCAATTTTCCCCACCGACTCCAATCAGGCAATCAGAATAAGTCCCTGGATCAATGACCCATCTCTAGTAGCTATAGCCTGTAATATTATTACACTCCAGAAATACATCCAGGCCCCTCTTGAACTCTTTTAGTGATCTCACCATCACCACCTCCTTAGGCAGCGAGTTCCATAGTCTCACTGCTCTTACCGTAAAGAATCCTCTTCTATGTTTGTGTACAAACCTTCTTTCCTCCAGACGCAGAGGATGTCCCCTCGTCACAGTCACAGTCCTAGGGATAAATAGATGATGGGAGAGATCTCTGTACTGACCCCTGATATATGTATACATAGTTATTAGATCTCCCCTCAGTCGTCTTTTTTCTAACGTGAATAACCCTAATGTTAATAATCTTTCAGGGTACTGTAGTTGCTCCATTCCAGTTATTACTTTAGTTGCCCTCCTCTGAACCCTCTCCAGCTCTGCTATGTCTGCCTTGTTTACAGGAGCCCAGAACTGTACACAGTACTCCATGTGTGGTCTGACTAGTGATTTGTAAAGTGGCAGGACTATGTTCTCATCACGGGCTTCTATACCCCTTTTAATGCAACCCATTATCTTATTGGCCTTGGCAGCAGCTGCCTGTCACTGGTTTCTACAGCTTAGTTTGCTGTTCACTAAAATTCCTAGGTCCTTTTCCATGTCAGTGTTACCCAGTGTTTTACCATTTAGTATGTACGGGTGACTTGCATTATTGCTCCCCATTTGTATAACCTTACATTTGTCAGTGTTAAACCTCCACTTATCTGCCCAAGCCTGCAATCTATCCAGATCCCTCTGTAGCAGTATACTGTCCTCTTCAGTGTAAATTACTTTACACAGTTTAGTGTTATCTGCAAAAATTTATACTTTACTATGCAAGCCTTCTACAAGATAATTAATAAATATATTGAAGAGAATAGGGCCCAATACTGACCCCTGAGGTACTCCACTAGTGACAGTGACCCAATCTGAGTGTGTACCACTAATAACCACCCTCTGTTTTCCATCATTGAGCCAGTTACTTACCCACTTACAGATGTTTTCTCTCAGTCCGAGCATTCTCATTTTATATACTAACCTTTTATGTGGTACAGTGTCAAATGCTTTGGAGAAGTCCATATATACGACATCCATTGATTCACCGCTGTATAGAACTTACCTCCTCATAGAAACTGATTAAATTAGTTTGACATGACCGATCCCTCACAAAGCCATGCTGATATGTCGTTATTTGCTTATTTTCATTGACGTACTCCAAGATAGCATCTCTCAGAAAACCTTCAAACAGTTTACCGACAACAGATGTTAAACTTACCGGCCTATAGTTTCCGGGCTCTGTTTTTGGACCCTTTTTGAATATTGGCACCACATTTGCTATGCGCCAATCCTGTGGAACACTCCCTGTCAGTATAGAATCCGCAAATATCAGAAATAAGGGTCTGGCTATGACATTACTGGTGATTTGTCTATTTTAAGCTTTTAAAGACGCCACTGTACTTCTTCCTGGGTCGGACAGGGCACTTTTAATAGGGAAATTACTTTTACGTTCTGCAATTCATCTGACAGTTTATTTTCTTCAGTGAATATAGTGGAGAAACCAATATTTAATAGCTTTGCTTTCTCCTCATCGCTCTCTGCAATGTCCCCCTCATTTCTCTGTAAAGGGCCGACACCTTCAGATTTATACTTTTTACCATTTATATAATTGAAGAGCATTTTAGGGTTAGTATTACTTTCTTTGGCAATTAATCTCCTGGTCTCTAGTTTTGCTGCTTTTATTTGTTTTTTACATAGTCTATTTTTTTCCTTATAGTTTTTCAGTGCTTCCTCGCTACCCTCCGGTTTTAGTGATTTAAATGCTTTCTTTTTGTCATTTATTGCTTTCTTTACAGTTCTATTTATCCACATTGTTTTTTTCCTGTTCCTTAACTTTTTATTCCCATAAGGTATGTACCTCTCACAATGAGATTTTGTCCCAGTTAGTTAGGCCTATGGCCTATGGCCTCTCTTAGTTGGTTATATAGGTTTAATGTTTTATTTCAGGGGTTACTAGATGAGGACTGAGGATGAACAGACAGTTTGATTTTGTCATAAAATTGAAGCGGTATAGAATCTAAATATCCTACACTCATATGTAAAAAAAAAAACATTTAATATTTTATTTTTTTCCAAATTATTTTACTTTTGTCATATGAAATGTACATATAATTCCAGCTTGTAATATAATTGCTTTAGGTGCATGATTAGAATGTATGAATGGGATTGTTCTTAATTTCACTCCTTTATGATTGACCGACAGAACTAATAGGCAAAAAAAAGGGAATCTGCATGCCTGATCCATGTAATGAGTTTTTACAGATCCTTCTATTACAGGAGCTGTGTAGGTCATAAAAGGTCAATCTTAGTAGAATGCTAATGCCTGCAGCACGCACTAAAACATGACTGGTGAATGCCTTTACGTAAGAAAATAAATAAATCAGATCTAGAAATTGGAGGGCAATTCTACATATGTACCTGCATATATGATGAAGTCCCATGTAACCTTAATTAGGATCTCCATAATTTAAGTCTATTTCTGAGAATAAACTATGCTTCCCGTATTGAAAATTCAATTACGTAGATGGATGTGCGTGTTATTATACACATGAACCTAAGAAGGGAGGTTTACGTAACATTAAAAAGAGTGTTACACACCTTTTAGAACCACTTGGATTCCCAATGTGGGGTCCCTCAGGTTAGATGCAAGCATTATATATGGACTAAGCCCTCATTCTGATATAATAAAATCTGAGACTCTTAACCATTATATTTTGATCAAAGCACATCTGTGCCCGCCTACCTGCGCCAAGGTGGCCTCAGTCAAGCAGGTCCTACTCTAAACCTATCTATGCTGTTGGGCAACTATATTCTATAAGTCTGCCCCAACCAGCACTCCCGAATACTAGCGCCCAATCTTTCACAAGCACCAGACTTGTGGGATTCACTAGATTGGAAAATGCAACCTACATTCTTCTCTAAAATCATCTCCTGTTAGCTCCTTTAATTGCAAACCTAAGTTTCTCCCCAAGTCTGATTTACAAAAACTGGTGCACTACAATGGTAAATGCAATTGACAATATATGGCTAAACCCTTACACTGATATTAAAATGAGACTTTCGTCAATATATTCTTATATCAAGAACATACCGGAGACCGCGCTCCCCGTCAAGGTATCTCAAAGTGGACCTAACACTAACCTACCTGTGCCGTATGGGCAATTACAAGGGCCGTATGGGCAATTACAGGGGCATAAGGTCCGACAAACAGCGAGCAACTCCCAGTTACCTCGAGAGTGAAATCACACATACAATGGGAGAAGGGAGGAGGCTGTGAGTCCCACCTACGACTGACTCATGTGAGGCAGGCCGCACAGGTGCACCTGAATGTTACCCATAGTTTAAAATCAAGGCACATTCAAACCTGGAGTTGCCACACCTCCAGGCGTGCATGTACAAACAGAATAACAGAATAAAGTGGTCATAAAAGGCAGAAAATGCTCAAAACCCCATATGCTGTTGCGAATTTCTAACCAGGGGAGCAAATCCTGCACATGTCTACAACCTGGTGAGATAATGAGTTCAATGGGTTTTCTCCATGGACTTTTATACGCGTTCAGTGTTGAGCGAATCAAAGTCAAAAGAATTTCAGGAAAAATTTGATTTGCTGCAAAGCCAACATACTCATCTCACCCACGAGGTCCTCGTGGCCATCTTGATTTAAAATCCCACTCGGGATGATGTATGATGTCACCACGCTGGCACGCAGGTGGGCGCCCACATCATCTTGGTTGCCAGCATCTTTACCTCATCTGTTATTGTTTTTTGTCCCCTGATGAACCATGGCCATCTACAATGAGGAAACGCATCGGGACCTATTCTAACAAGTGCTTTTTATGGCTTTTCAGGGCATTTTCCAGGGTTTAGCCACCGATAAATGGGGTCGCCCCTTTCGTCCCTAGCCAAAAGGGACACCCAGGGACAGTTAATCTCCTGACAACATTATCTGTGGTGACCAACCCTGGTGGGCGTATTTTCAAAACTACAGGAACCGTGAGTAAATTCACCACGCAGCCCACACTGTTTTCATGTTGTATTGCCCAGGATATGCCCAAGTATCTGTTTCAGTATATTTAGCCACACTCTCTTTTGTGGGCACATCTATCATCTTTAAATATATTATTTATCTGGGGGTTATATATATTTTTTCTGGTTATTAGTTTTATAATGTACTATTAAATGTTACGTTTTAGAGTTTTTTTTCTAAGTAAGCTAATAGATTTCTTTGGAGTTTAATTTTGATAACCCATACTTAAGGCTGTATTACACAGCCTGATGTGGCAGATGATTGTCGGGAGGGAAGCGTTCCCTCCTGGCAATCAAAGCGTTCCCTCCCGGCAATCGCCAGCTCGCTAGCGGAGGTGACTGCTGCTATTACATGCAGTGATCTCCTCCGTGCCATGGGGAGGAACGATCGTTATGCCATCGCTTGTCCCCATGCTGTATAGTGGTTTGCCAGCGGCAGATCGTAATTAGACACCATGATCTGCCGCCCGCATACGATATTTTGTCAACATTTGGATTGCACGATGATTGAGCGGTAGTATTTCACTGCCAGATCATGCGAACACTGGTTAGCGATTATCAGCCGAAATATCGGACCATGTAATACAGGCTTTAGGATAGGTCATCAATATTAGACCCCTGACAATCTGATATTTATAACCTATCCTAAGGATAGGTTGTCAATATTAAAGAGGACCTGCCTTTTCTCCTGAAATATCTTGTTTTAAGTAAATACTTGTATTTTAAATGAAAGAACCATTCTGTGACATCTTTTTCGAGAATGCTGCATTGTAGCATTCCCCTGTTATTCCTCCTAGAGGTTTATGAATAAATTGACAGCTGGATGTTACCAGTTGGTGGTGTCCATACACTCCGTCCAATCACTGCTGGTATGGTTACACAATGTAATGACATGTCTCTTTGGCAAGGGTAATAGTTGCTCTCAGTTGTCAGTACCAAAACTAGTTCTAGTACCAAAACTTCTATCAGCTTGTCTGAGGTGAACCCACAGTATGAAATGGACTACTACCAAACCCCTTTCATGATCATTTCACGATATTTAAACTTGTATCAGTCCTACTAAGGTTGTGAATGGCTGGGACTCTTTGGGAACCTTGATACTTTGGGTTTCTAATGCCATTCATGTAATCTTTGGCGTTAACAGGCATGACCTTTTAAAGGTCTCTTGATAAATTACCTTCTTAAATATTTGTTACGAAGCTTAAATATTTCGGGATGTCTTTGTGTGCGAGCCTGTGTGTCGGACTGGATAGCTATTCCTCTTCTCCTAATGTCTGAATCAACATTTGCTTTCTCGAAGGCATTATTAGGAAGACGCCTTGTCATAGAAACCTTGCTTGCCATAGTAGCATGTCCTCTTAGACAAGCCTGCTGTGGAATGCCTACAGTCTCTTCAGCATGTGAGTGAGTGAGTCTAGTCCAGTACTCAAGTCATTCAATGTGGAGGCCTGGCAGTATGTTCTAGCAGCATGTTGCTCAGTTGTGTCAACGTAAGAGTCCAACCTGTGTTTACATAGCCTTGGATCGCCCACAGTAATTTTCTACTAAGATTGTTGAGTATTTTACAGCCAAGGAATAATGGAACTGACAGTCTTCACATTCCCAACTCATCAGCTCCCTAGGGTAAAAGACAAACACAGCTTTCCACCTGTAGGAAATAATGTTCTCCTTGTCATGCAAATCTATCCTGGGGAGCAGAAGACACTTCCTGGACTATTCCAAATCCAGCTGCAATTTCTTCCTCTGTTCTCAAGGATGTAGTGGTGGTTGTGTGCTTCAGGTGTACAAACAGTGGCAGTCAGAGAAGGCGAAGAGTGTAAAGTCCTGGGTGACAGCTTTCAAACTTGTGTATTTCAGAGAGTCTTCAGGAAGTGTCTGAGGTTTATGCTGATTTTCCAGAATCACAGCAAAACCAGCTGCAGGGCCCAGGGATTTTAAAGTATTTGCCCTGCAAAGAGAATTCTTCACTAGAGATACAGTAGATACATCAACCAGAAAGGCATAAAGTTATATAGTTACCTATGTCCTTGACTGAAGCAAGAATAGTCCTTCTGGTCCATAAAGGGGTTATCCAAAGTCTAAAACATGCCCCCAATTCCTGGGCCCCTCATATAAGACTATACTTACTCCACTCACCCGTGTAGCTTCTAATCCCTGCACGGCCGCTGCTGTATCTCCCCGTCACACGGATTAAAACATCCAGTAGATGTTTCGGTTTCAAAAAAGATACATTCAAATCAATGTCCTGGAACAGTTGTAACAGTACAGAGTAGATGACAAAATAGCAAAAATATATCCAAGTTCAGGACAATTGGTTGAAATATGATTAAAATTATAATACCTAATAGAATGGCTACCAGTATCAGCGCTTGAAAGATATAGAGTAAACGGTTAATGAAGGACCTGCAAACGGGGGTAAATAGCTTTCAAGCCGGTGTATCTCAGCGCGGCGTCCAGCGCGTTCTTCGGTATCTAACCGACGCTTACCTCTCCAGAAGTTTTTTTTTCCCTCCGCAGTCCCGTAGGTCCCGCTCCCGCTCGACATCAACCAAAGTGCGGTGCGCTGAATTAAATGGAGTGTGATATCACCTTTTCTGAATGGTGGATCCTGTGTAATCTGCGCAGAGGTGTTACTTGTCATTGTTATTCTGCCTGTGGTAATAATGATAATGGCAACTGAAATGTTTCCTGTACAGAACAGGAAATCATGACCTATTATTAGGTCCAGTGACCAGTGTGAGAATTGCAGGATTATGTATGTTTTTTTTTATATATACAGTGTATATAGTGGCATAGAAAATTAAAAACAACCTCACCAAAAATTCTTTAAAAATATGTTTAACTTAAAAACATGATTTAAACAATAGGTCATTGTTTAATGACTCATTTCTTTTAATTGACATTTCAGATTCAGATTCTGTTAAATGGGCGATATAATAATCAAGTAAAAAAAGTGTGGGGTCTGTCACACTTAAAGGGGTTGTCTGTCTTATCAGAGGCAACCATTTTTAGACTGAACCTAATGATTTGAACCAGACAAATGTAGTATAACAAGGTGGTCAATAGATAAATGGGGATCCATGTACAAGTCCTCCAGAGTGGGAACCTCTGTGGCGCATATAGAGGGGTCCAGAGTGGGGTCATTGTATGACGTGCATATACCATAATAGTGCAGACTCATAGGAGGTGTCCCATTTTTATGTCACTTTTATCTTTTGACTCATCAATGAAACCTTCACCTACTTCTAGAATGACCAGACCCAGGCTACTTCGGCTTTAGCTTCATGATTTCTGCCTCTCTTTAAGTGAAAATGTAAATGGTATATTGCTTTTTTGCTCTGTATATATGTCTGAGTTATATCAGGTTTTGGACCACGTACATTTTTACCAAACCCTTCCTGACCCCCTCCCTTAGCTGCGGTGACACATACCTGATTCCTGCTTTATATTCTTTTTCATTAATAACAACTTATCCAAAAGCTTCATAAGATAATCTATTGGTAGCTTCTCATCCAACCACCCATTTAAAGGGTTTTTTCTGCCATTTTTATACTGATGATCTACCCAAGACCCCAGCCGATCAGCTTTTTTAGGGAGACCACGGTGATCCAGTGAGCGCCTCTGCCTCCTCACAGCTTACCAAGCTCAGCGTCATATATTGTATAGCGTCTGTGCTTGGTATTGTAGCCCAGCCCCATTCACTTAAATGCGACAGAGCCACATTTAGGTCAGATGACCAATGAACCTAGGGCAGTGATGGGGAACCTTTTACAGATCGAGCGCCCAAACTGTAAACCAAAACCCCCATATTTATCGCAAAGTGCCAACAAGGCAATTTAACCTGAACACTACAATCCAATATAGTATATCTTCCATGTACTTTATCATTTAGCTATAATTGCCGGCCTACATTAAATGTGCCCTGGCAGGAAAAGTCTAAGGCATATTGGTACACCATAGACTTTTTCCAGGGTGTGGGTGCCCACAGAGAGGGCGGTAAGTGCCATAGGTTCGCCACCACTGGCCTAGGGTAAGCTTTGAGAAGGCCGCAGCGCTCATAGCTCAAACAGCTGATCGGACCCCCACCCTCCAGAGGATAGGTCGTCACTTCAGTAAACAAAAAGTGGAAAAATCCCTTTAACAAAGCTTTCTTTGCTGTTAACAATATCATATATGTCTCTTTAGGTATATTGGTTTCATAATGGTGAAAAACATAGAATAGCTGATCTCTTTCATATTCTTTTCCAGTTTTTTGGTATTTTTCTTTGTGTCCTCCCAATAGCTTTTTAAGCAGGACAATGTCCATATCCAGTATAATAACTGGATGCTGCCCCTCTCACATTTAGGCCTCATGCACAGGACTGTGCCGTTTTTTGCGGTCCGCAAACCGCGGATCCGCAAAAAACGGAAGCCGCCCGTGTGCCTTCCGTCAATATAATGCCTATTCTTGTCCTCAAATCGGGGCCGCGGAATGGAGCAACAGATGCGGACAGCACACGGAGTACTGTTTGCATATTTTGCGGCCCCATTGAAGTGAATGGGTCCGCATCGGAGCCGCCAAAAAGGCGGCTCGGATGCGGACCCAAACAACGGTCGTGTGCATGAGGCCTTAAGACAGCTATCTATCTATCTATGATCTGTCTGTCTATCTATCTATCATCTGTATATCTATCTATCTATTATCTGTCTATCTATTATCTGTCTATCTATCTATCTATCTATCTATCTATCTATCTATCTATCTATCCATCCTCTATCATCTATCTATCTATTATCTATCTATTATCTGTCTATCTATCTATCTATCTATCTATCTCATCTATCTATCTATCTATCTATCTATCTATCTATTAATCTATCTATTATCTATCTATTAATCATCTATCTATCTATCTATCTATCTATCTATTATCTATCAATCTATCTCCTATCTATCTATCTATCTATCTATCTATCTATCATCTGTCTGTCTATCTATCTATCTATCAATTATCTATCTATCTATCTATCTATCTATCATCTATCTATCTATCTATCTATCTATCTATCATCTGTCTGTCTATCTATCTATCTATCTATCTATTATCTATCTATCTATTATCTATCTATCTATTATCTATCTATCTATCTATCTATTATCTATCAATCTATCTCCTATCTATCTATCTATCTATCTATCATCTGTCTGTCTATCTATCTATCAATTATCTATCTATCTATCTATCTATCTATCATCTATCTATCTATCTATCTATCATCTGTCTGTCTATCTATCTATCTATCTATCTATCTATCTATCATCTATCTATCTATTAATCTATCTATTATCTATCTATTAATCATCTATCTATCTATCTATCTATCTATCTATTATCTATCAATCTATCTCCTATCTATCTATCTATCTATCTATCTATCTATCTATCTATCATCTGTCTGTCTATCTATCTATCAATCATCTAGCTATCTATCTATCTATCTATCTATCTATCTATCTATCTATCATCTATCTATCTATCTATCTATCTATCTATCTATCTATCTATCATCTGTCTGTCTATCTATCTATCTATCTATCTATTATCTATCTATCTATTATCTATCTATCTATCTATCTATCTATCTATTCATCCATTAAAGAACTGATTTATGAATACTATATAAACATCCTTCAATAGCTGCAATAGATTTAAGTCAAACTCTATTTTGCGCCATTGACTATCCCCATGTAGGTTTGTACATTTTATAGTGAATTAAGAACACCTGTTATGACAGAAAATGGTATCTACAAAAATCAATATCCGCTCCACCTGTTCTATTTTTCTGCATACAGCTTTATAACAGTCCATGCATTATCCATAGAGATCTGTGCCTTTCACGACAGGTGTTCTTGCTGAGTCCGTCATATAGAGCACATTAGGAGTATTCTCCCTCATATAGATTTCTATTATATGTGGTGCTGTAAAACAATGATATTTGTCTTGTCAGTTGGGTTGAATGCAATATATACTTCATTCACCTACATCATCCGGCAGAGTGAGAGGAGTAGTAGTACAAAGATTTTTGCCATAAGAATATGTCCTGCTTTAGCCCCACCACCAGATAATTTACCTCCATATGAAAACATATAGCATGTTTTGCATCCAGAGGGAGAATTAGCTTCTGTTCAACCACATTTGAGCCTTCCATCTGAGCCTTTTTCCCTCTGTGGGAAAAATATGAATAGAAGAGTATGCTTTTCTGTACAGTTGAAAAAGGACATTCTTTTGGCATCTGTCAGGTGAATGGATATGTTCAGCATGTGTGCCAGGAACTTTTGTGAATGTGAACATAGCCTAAACAAAGAAGAAATCCATTGACTCACAGTTGACATCTTCTCAGATTGTAGTCATTAGCTTTCTCCATATTTTTCATCTGGCCAAGACCAGCAAGAAGACTTCTTCTAGTAATGAGGTGCCTCTGCAGAGCTTGCCAAGCAGGCATCTTTAGTTTATTGATTTTATACCATGTACCCCTCATTGACACAGACTGTCCACCGTCACAGCCAAAATGGTTCCTTAAAGACATCCTCAATACCCCTATGCCAGTCACAAGGACCCCATGACCATCAGAAGGTCTCTCATACCATTCGCAATGCTACCATGAAAGTCATAATATCCCTCATAAGAGTCCCAGAGCTCAACCCCACCCCTCACGATTTCACCCTGCACTTACCCCCTGCTCCAGACAGCAGCCCATCAGATCCAGTCAATAACATCAACTCCAACATCAGTTACATTGAATACTCCACTGGATATTACGTCATTCATTTGAATGGCCAGATGTGCATATGTCCTGCAGTTTTCTAAAAAAATAAAGATCACAAGTTAAGATTCTTTTCTGAAATATAAATATGCATATAAAAACAAAATGTATGTAAAGCAGAACAAATAAGTAAGATTAAAGTAATGATTAAAAAAAACTATTTGTGCAATATATTTATGACATCAATTATGATGAATGTTTTATTCAGCACAACTTCAAAAGCAATCAACATATACAAGTTCCAGGGTTCTTTACTGTAAGAGCAGTGACTATAGAACTCTCTGCCACAGGATGCTGTCTTGGTAATTCAAACTGGGCCTGGATGCCGTTCTTGGAAGTAAGCTGTGGGTAGTACATTTCTAGAGATGAGATGTCGATCTGTGGATTTATTCACTTTGTCACATTTGGAGTTTTTTCTCCCAAAAAGGCACAATTGGCATCCACCTCATTTGTGTTTTTGCCTTCCTCAGGCTCAACACAGTAGGACTATAGGTTGGCTTACAGACCTGTGTATTAACTACATAGTTACAGGGTATATGTAATGGAAACTGCATCAAGAAGTAAAATGTGACTCCTTGACGTAGATTTGAAATTCTACAAAAACTGTATAGCCATTAGAAATTAGCGAATCGAATCCCACGAAGTCGAATTCGATCCGAATTTCAGGATAAATTCGATTCGCCTCGAAGCCTAATTTCCTCATTCTTCGTGTAAGTGAATCAATTTAACCTGAAATAGTATAAAAACAAAAAAAAATATTCTTTCCTCCTCCATTTGCTCGCGATGGGCCGACACCTTGATTGAAGATCTCGGCCGAAATCCCGTGCGTGGTGATGTATGACGCCAGATCTTCAAGCAGATCCCACCTGAGATGTTTTCTACGAAGTAATTCGTCACAAAGCAAATCTTTTTGTAAAATTCGGTGAATCAGACGAATCGAACTTTTGAAAAATTCTCTCATCTCTAATAGCCATATACAGTCCTAATCAAAAGTTTAAGACCACTTGAAAAATGGCAAAAAATCCTATTTTTCATTGTTGGATCTTAACAAGTTTCCAAGTAGAGCTTCAACATGCAACAAGAAGAAATGAGAGTGAGACAAAACATTTTTTGAGCATTCAATTAATTGAAAATAAGGATTAAACTGAAACAGGCTGTTTTTCAGCTGATCCAAATTTTAGGACCACATGCCTTTAAAAGGCCAAATCTGTGCAAAGATGTGGATTCATTGTCATTTTCTGTCAGGTAGTCACAAGTTGTGATGGCAAAGGCAAAAAAACTCTTCCTTTTTGAACGTGGTCGGGTTCTTGAACTGCATAAGCAGGGTCTCTCACAGCGCGCCATCGCTGCTGAGGTGGGACGCAGTAAGACAGTAATTTGGAATTTCTTAAATGATCCTGAGGGTTATGGAACAAAAAAGTAAGTGGAAGACCCAAAAAAATTTCATCAGCACTGAGCCGGAGGATCCAATTGGCTGTCCGTCAAGACACTGGACGATCCTCGACCCAAATTAAGGCCCTTACTGGTGCTGACTGCAGCCCCATAACCATCAGACGGCATCTGAGACTGAAGGGCTTCAAAAACAAAAAACGTCTTCAAAGACCTCGTCTCCTTGAACGCCACAGAACTGCTCGTTTGGACTTTGCAAGAGAGCACCAAACATGGGACATTCAAAGGTGGAAGAAAGTTTTATTCTCTGATGAGAAAAAATGTAACCTTGATGGTCCTGATGGTTTCCAAAGTTACTGGCATGACAAGCAGATCCCACCTGAGATGTTTTCTACGCACCACAGTGGAGGGGGCGCCATAATGGTCTGGGGTGCTTTTTCCTTCAGTGGAACAATGAAGCTTCAGGAAGTTCAGGGGCGTCAAACGGACGCTGGCTATGTCCAGATGTTGCAGAGAGCATTCCTCATGACTGAGGGCCCTCGTCTGTGTGGTAACGACTGGGTTTTTCAACAGGACAACGCTACAGTACACAATGCCCGCAGGACAAGAGACTTCTTCCAGAAGAATAACATCACTCTTTTGGCCCATCCTGCGTGTTCCCCTGATCTAAATCCAATTGAGAACCTTTGGGGATGGATGGCAAGGGAAGTTTACAAAAATTGACAACAGTTACAGACAGTAGATGGCCTTTGTGCGGCCGTCTTCACCACTTGGAAAAATGTTCCCACTCACCTCATGGAAACGCTTGCATCAAGCATGCCGAAACGAATTTTTGAAGTGATAAACAATAACGGCGGAGCTACTCATTACTGAGTTCATGTTTGGAAGTTGGATTTCTGTTTTGGTGGGGTTTAGTTTTTTTTTGGAGGTGTGGTCCTAAACTTTTGATCAGCTGAAAAACAGCCTGTTTCAGTTTATTCGTTGTTTTCATTAAATTGAATGCTCAAAAAATCTTTTGTCTCACTCCCATTTCTTCTTGTTGCATGTTGAAGCTCTACTTGGAACCTTGTTAAGATCCAGCCATGCTAAATAGGATTTTTTGCCATTTTTCAAGTGGTCTTAAACTTTTGATCAGGACTGTATACACATATGCAATTTCCAATTGAATGGGACACAGATGTTATGTGAATTTTACATGGATTTTGACAAGGAAAATCAACTCAAATCTACGTGGCATTATTTCCTTGTGTATATACCTTTAGGCCCAAATTTTCTAGGTACTTAGAGGGTAATGCTTCACATACACTGCCATATTATAGGATCCGTAATCTGGCACTCATAACCTTCTATGGGACCATACTTTACCATCATTTTTTTTTCTCATTCACGAATGTATTCAGATCGGGCTCCAGATCGGATCTCTGTATAGGTCCTGCTGTGGGCATGGAACTTTAAATTGAGGTAATCATAGAAATATGCTCTTGAGGTTAATTAAAAAAGTCATGTCCAAAGTTCACCAGTCAACAATTTCTGATTTCTTTTTCCATGGGTTAATGCACAGACATGAATGGAAAGCAGGGGTGGTGCTATAGTTATAGATAGTCATAGTGTACTCCGCTGCTGGATGTGATAAAAAATAAAAATATAAAATAAAAAACCATCACTGAATATTTTTCCAGCAGCAGTTTTCCTTTTTATAATTCTGTAGCGGGGGAGTTAAGCACCTGAAAACCCACATTAACCTTAAAAAGGAAACGCACAAAGAGGCAGTGGTTTATGGCACATTAACATACAAAGATTCCTAAATGTCGCTTGATTTGAAGATGCTCAATTTATCTTCCTTGAAAGAAGCTGTCTGGAAATGGGCCATATCTTACATTAACACATGTTTTCCTATGACTTTATATTTGTTCTGTGTCAGGCTTGAAAAGAATAGATTATGAGATCATTGGGGAAGAAATGTGAAGTGTCTCTTTTTTTTTTACTTTTATAAAATTGAGAAAACTGTTTCTTATAGAATCAATAAGAAACAGTTTTGTTTTCAATCTCAAAAAAAAAAAAGAGCCACTTCACATTTCTTCTCCAGTGGTAGATATTACGATTGATGTTTTGTTCACATGAAGAATAGCAATAAAAATGTATCAAAATGTGTGAAAAACTAAATAAATAATGATATAATAAACTAATAGTATATAATAAATGAACCCATTGAGTTTTTTTTCATCATGGCACAAGCTAATACAGGCTTCTTCTTCAGTTTAGTGTGACCCGTTTAAAAAATGTAATGTACATGGGATATATGTATGGAGTAAATTGCAGTTTTAATTAATAATTAATTAATCATTTAAATAATAATTCTGTATTAACCGATTCCTTAGCAGGCTCATGAAAGACAATTTCTTCTAATCTGTTGGTCAGTGTTGCCTAAAAATCAATTGTTTTCAAATGGGGCTGAGCTGCAGTATCAGGCAGAGCCCATGGACAAGGGTGGCACTGTTTCCTGTTCTCACTACCCCTCGAATAGTGAATGAAAGGGAATCTGTTATCAGAACATTATCTATTGTTCAAATTTAAAGGTTTTTATGTTAACCATATTTTAAAGAATTTTCGGGGATGTTATTTTTAATTTTACATGCCACTATCTATATAAAAAATAAATAAATCTAAAATCTTTCGCCTTGGCCACTAGGCCTAAAAATAGGCACCACTTCTTGGTCTGTTCAGATCAGTTTACTGCAGTTATCACCTCTATATATAGAACGTCTGATATCACCTCTATATATAGATAACTAGTGTTGGGCGCGAATATTCGAATCGCGAATATTAATTGTGAAAATCGAGAATTCCCGAATATTTAGAATATAGTGATATATTCTAGATTTTTTTTCATCAGTAACCTCCCTCCTTGCTTGTGGGCCAATGAGAAGGCTGCAATGTCTTTGTCTGAGCTTAGCAACATCCCTAGCAACCAATAGGAAAGTTGCCTACCCCTTACTATATAGGAACCTCCCCAGCAGCCATTTTCTACAGTTTTTAATGTTCTGAGAGAGAGAGCAGTGTCATTGCTGTGCTCTGTGCTTTCCATCAATTACATTAGATAGTTAGTTAGCTTATATATATAATACAGATAGTTAGTGGGAGATATTCAGTGTAGGTTATATCCTGATATAGTGTAGCTGATAGGTTCCAGTGCAGGGTGTTAGGTAGTGTGATCGGTTATGGTGTCCTTACATACATGCAGACCTGCTAAAATGTGAAATTTCACATATTGCGCCAAAATATTTGCTTCATTAGCGCAATCGTGAATATATTGGAGCGCTCTATCTGCATATAAAGCTATTGTAATGTTCTGCCGTGCCAACCATTTTCCCCAGTCTCAGGAAACTTCTAGCAGCTTGGAAAATGTAGCAAAAGTGACCCACGCCTGTATTTCGCACGCATTACGCGAATATTACATTGCCGATTTTTCGCAATCAAGAAAATAATCCCGAAATTCGCTAATTCGCAAATATAAGACGAATATTCGCTCAAATACTTGTGAAATATTGCAAATTCGAATATAGCCCCTGACGCTCATCACTATAGATAACGCAGGATCCACCATTCACAGTAGGTGATATGACAGCTTATCTACTCCTTCCTGCCCTCTGCACAGGTCACAGAGCATGCCAAATAAACTTTCCTATAGAAGTGCCGCCACTGTCCACTGTGTCTACGGCAAGATTGCAGCCCCCATAATCATGTTCAGGAAAGGGAATGAAAAAATTCTATAATCAGAAAACAAAAGCAAATTAGAAAAAAAGATGTGTCGCTATATTGTTTTAACTGGCTGAAAAATGATAGGTGACACTGTCCCTTTAACATAGCTCTTCTGTACGTGCGGCCGGCTCAACAGTCCCCCAATAGCAGCCAGTACCTATACACTATTTCACTTGTCCCAGCAATCCCACTAGTACATTTCATTTTACTTCGGTATGAGAAAAATAAGACATTTCTGTTCACCTATGGCAGAGCTGGACACAGACGATGCAATGTTTCTCTATCCAGCTCAAGAAGACATCCAGTGCCAAAACCGGTACCACCAGATTACAGAACTGAAAAAACGTGAACAGTTTATGGCTGAAGAAAACGCCATACCTAAAGCATGCTGCACTATGGGAAAACAACGCCATGAACCTAAAAAACATAAGACAAATGAAGAAAACAAGGCACTGTTTGCATTTCCTATTGCCTTACAGATAACATCTGGCTACGGGGTTTCTTTGGCTGCAAAAAAAAAATCACTCACAAAAAAGTGGCATTTTTACTGAGAAGGCAGTGGGGGGGGGGGTATCAATGTTATATGCCAGTTTGTTGGTGTCGAAAAATCTTTCTCTTTTGTCCCTCTTTCCAACACCCTCACCAAAAGTGAGTGAAGTTTGGGCGGGAGGGGGCAAGCCATGTCCACCACAAACACAGAAACACCGGTTTTAATAGTTTCACCCCCACATGTGACACCAGATATAAGAGCTAGTTTATGATCACACTTGTTTCTGGAATATCCAACACAGAACCGGCCGTGAAAATCCAAAAGCTGAAACGCAGTGTGAGCGGACCCACATGTAGATTAGCTCGATTGTAAAATAAATGGGGCTGATGTGCGGCTTTCCCGCTCTGAATCCTCACCTCATCCTGATAAGATCCAGCATGTGTGAACAAGACCTTATTTTTCTAGTTACTGTATGCCTAGCAAAGAAATTCTCGATTGCTGAAATAAATGACAAAACATCTGTGCATTTTATAAATAATAATCTTTATCTATATAGCGCCTACATATTTCATAGCACTTGAAAGGGTTTTCCGAGATTTTTATCGATGGGTCATCAGTATCTGATTGGTGGAGGTCCGACAACCGGGACCCCTGCCGATCAGCTGTTTGAGAAGGCGGCGGCTCTCCTGTGAGCGCCTTGGCCTTCTCGCAGCTCACCAAACACTGTAGCGTACATTGTATGGCGGCTGTGCTTGTTATTGCAGCTCAGCCCCTTTCACTTCAATGGGGCTGAGCTGTGCCTAAGCCACGTGACACGTAAAAGTGTCCTCACTGGCCTAGGAAAACCAGTGCGGCATTCACAGGAGGGGTCCCGGGGGTTGGATGCCCACTGGTGACCTATCCTGAGGACAGGTCATTAGTATAAAAATCTTTAATATTACCACTATTGTCCCAAGATTATTTCTAATATATAATGTCCCATAATTCACTTCATTGGGACTGAGCCATTTCTGCAATAGGTATATATATATATCTAAAATGATAGGCAGCAGTACATAAAAGATACCAATAGGGGGAGCTCTCCTCCTAATAATTCCCATGTACCTGTGCGATCTGCAAATGAATCCATTGCCCAGTTTTACCTCTGCAGCTGCCTCCAACCTCCCACACCCTGTGACTGATATATATTATATATAGTATGTATATATATTATATATGTGTATAGTATTTATAATTGTTTAGATTTGACTCGGCTGTCTCATAAAGCCAACAGCCTATGCTCTGTCATTTACCAGGGCAGCAATGGTCTTCGACAACATGGTTTCTAATACATTCCCCATGAAAATAGCCCATTCTATCATATGACTAATCATCAGATTATTAATAATTGCTCCCTTCTGGTTCCTGGACTAGCAGATCGCAGTGTCACCCACGCCGAGCGCTCATGAGTGTGTATTTTACATGTATGTGGATGCCTATAAATAGAGAGACACAAATATTTAGCTATAATCCCTTCTATCTATATGACTAGCACTGTGTACAGGACTGTACAAACCAAACTCGCGGCTCCATTCTAGCTGAGAATTCCCTTGTTTTCCTAAGGCCCAATTTATTGACCATCGCTGAGACGATCTGCTAAATCTGTGATGATCAAACACGTTAAATAAACTTTACTTTGTTTAATATCTCACACGGCAAACGTCTCCTGTAGAATAAATATATGTTGCAGCAGGCAGCAGTGCTCGCCTGCCTAGAGCTGGGGAAGGCAGCGGCGGGGATGGAGCTGCCGGATCCCTCACCACAAGTGCACCCCTGTCATGGAGCTCCTCTCTAATTGCTGATCATTTATTGGGATGGTTCTTCAGGATGATGGAGCGCGCAGCCGCTACCTTGGATTATGCAGTCCCAAACCTGGAGGGACGGGGCTGATCTACTGAGATTTTTTTAAAATTTTATTTTGACTTTTCGAAAAGAATAGAGATTCGTCCTGGTCGAGGAAAAAAAATCTGATGAGCGGAGACTGGATTTAGCTTTTTCGCAATTATACAACTGTCACTCCAGAACATGCGCGCTATTTGAATTTGCCCAATATTCCGCACTTATTACCTGCTGCCCGTTTCGGATGACTGACTACCTCTCCGGTGACGAATAGAATTCCCCATGTTATCGGGAACAAAAAGAGAAGGGAGATTGGACTGATCTAAACTTTGGCTTTGATATAAAAGACGATTTATATGCAATATCTGGGTATTAAGTGAACGAAAAATTGGTCTGATTTATATAAAGCCATACCTTTACCATAACGATATCATAAAAGTGTAAAGAATGACAAAAAATATTTGGACAGCAAAAAATATATATCATTTTTTGGGGAGAAGTAACGTTATTAAAATAATTTTCTCCTAGACGATTGTATTTTCTAGTGTCTGCGTATTCGGAGAAAGAAGAGTGATATGGCCGATCTTCAGAGGACAGTTATGTGTTTTGTGGGGCTTCATGGAAAACCTGGAGTCGCGAAGAGTATTCCCTTCTCAAAAAAAAGAAGGGGGGGGGGGGTGTTTCTGTTTCAAACCTGAGTAAGTATTTTTAAGTGGCCGGAATAGTAGAAATGTTGAAAGCTACAGCCGGGGATAGAGAGACCTTGTGGGTAGATTTGGAAAATGAATTGCTGGGTGTAACTATAGCCGGTCTCGTCTGTCATGGATTTGTGCTGGTGATGGGATCAGGGAAATAAATAGATTTTAAAAGATTCTTTGGAAATTTGGAAAGAGGTTATTAATAAAATATATAAATTATCCAATAGGTTTGTTTTTGTTTGATAATTCTTTATTTGCGCCAGGTGATCAAAGTGATTGGCTTCCAACGGTGGAAACAGAAGGGGAAATGATTTTTTTTTTGAATAATGGTACAGTTCATAATAATGATAATTTAGTGGATAAAATAAATAAATCCCTGGAGAAGAGTTTCTTTCCATAGTCCAAGGTGAAACAACTAGACATAGACAAATTGGAAGGTTTTATTTCTACTGAAACAAAGTAGTGGGTCCAGCACTTGGGTCTTTGATAAAACCATAGATTTTTTATTTTAAATATCTAAAAAAAAAAAAAAATGGTGCACAACAGGACATCTCCCCACACCAGTCAACGCATTTCGGACTGTACTGTAGTCCTTATCCATGACATTTATCGTTTTATCCAAAACCCGAGTGCTGGACCCGCTACTTTGTTTCTACATGTGGATTTGCTTCTCCTAAGGATCCGTGCACCAAGGACTGGCAAAGACGGTGAGCTGATTGCATTTATTTTTTTTGTGTTTTATTTCTACTCATCTATGAGAAAGGGTTCAATCTCAATAATATATTTTGGGTTAGATGAAATCAAGGAGATTTAACTTATGCTGAAATGATCTATGGACTGAATTTGCTTTGGAAAAATAGTATAAGTGGGCTGCAAAATTAAGCAGAGGGGATAGCGTCACTGCAAGGAACGCAGAACTTACCTGACACCACATAGAATTGATACAGTTTGTGGGAAAAGGAATTACAAGTGTCATAGGGATTGTGGAATGGTTGGCACGGTTTTTGGATATGTGGTGGGAATGTGATATAGTGAAGAATTTTTGGAAAAGAATTGTAAAATGAACGATGGAAGATATTAAAATAATGCCTACAATATTCCTCCATGGTGAGAGGATGGAAGGGGTATTCATTTGGAATACATATTAATTGAGAGAAAATACAGTGTGAGCAGCTATACTTCATATCGCACATAACTGGAGAGGTGAGGAATTGAGATTGATGGAATTTTTGAATCAATATGGTTATGTAGGGAGATACATTTGAAGCTTTAAAAAACAGATCTAGATTACATTTTGAGAAGGTTTGATTGCCCTAATGATGAGAGAGAGGAGGAGTGTGTGTATGTGTATGTGTGTTTGAAGAAAGTGTTTTTTTAAAATCATTTTAATCATTTTGTTAATACTATTAATTTTGTTTATTCTATTATGTACCATTTTTTATACTTTTATTTACTGTATCCAAATAAAACCAATAAAACGGATTTAAAAGAGTAAACTTGTGTGAGTGTCTATGTGTGTGTGTATATATATATATATATATATATATATATATATAATACTTTGCTATTTAATTTTTTTTTGAGAATCTGACATTTTTTTATATTATTCATTAATGTATTATGTATTGTTTTTTATTGCAAAATACACAGAGTTTTTTCCTATACATTATTATCATATCTTTAAGATATATTTTCTTTCTGTCTTGTCATAATGGTATCTTCATGTAATGGATATATATATATATACAGCATATATGTGTGTGTGTGATGATATTCCTGTTTATATCCATTTTCTATCCATGTATTGTTAATGTGTATATGTATGTATGTATTGTATAGTATGCATGCATGTACTATGTTTTTATATATATAGTTACCATCTATGTCCTACTTTGTATGTACTATGTACTGTATACATGAGCACACTGATATCTGTGTGTTTGTATTATCAGTGTAATCTCCACACTTTCATCCATTTCCATCAGTGCGTGCAGTGTTTTTTTTAATGTATTTAGTATAGTGTTTATATTCACTCCTTTTCATGTGTGCATATATTTTGAATGTGGAATATGTTTCTGGATTTACTTGATTCCATGTGCAGATCTGCTCTTTATCTATGTAGTATTGTGTATGGGTGCACTGATATCATTGTATACATGTAGTATTAATGCATGTAGTATATTGTATGGGTGCACTGATATCATTGTATACATGTAGTATTAATGCATGTAGTATATTGTATGGGTGCACTGATATCATTGTATACATGTAGTATTAATGCATGTAGTATATTGTATGGGTGCACTGATATCATTGTATACATGTAGTATTAATGCATGTAGTATATTGTATGGGTGCACTGATATCATTGTATACATGTAGTATTAATGCATGTAGTATATTGTATGGGTGCACTGATATCATTCTGTACATACAGTGTAGCCTAAGGGTGCACTGATATTGTTCTGTACATGTAGTATAGTGTATGGGTGCACTGATATTGTTCTGTACATGTAGTATATTGTATGGATGCACTGATATCATTGTATACATGTAGTATTAATGTATGTAGTATATTGTATGGATGCACTGATATCATTGTATACATGTAGTATTAATGTATGTAGTATATTGTATGGGTGCACTGACTTCTTTATGGACATGTAGTATAGTGTATGGGTGCACTGACTTCATTGTGGACATGTAGTATAGTGTATGGGTGCACTGACTTCTTTGTCGACATGTAGTATAGTGTATGGGTGCACTGACTTCTTTGTGGACATGTAGTATAGTGTATGGGTGCACTGACTTCATTGTGGACATGTAGTATAGTGTATGGGTGCACTGACTTCTTTATGGACATGTAGTATAGTGTATGGGTGCACTGACTTCATTGTGGACATGTAGTATAGTGTATGGGTGCACTGACTTCTTTGTGGACATGTAGTATAGTGTATGGGTGCACTGACTTCATTGTGGACATGTAGTATAGTGTATGGGTGCACTGACTTCTTTGTGGACATGTAGTATAGTGTATGGGTGCTTTGTGGACATGTAGTATAGTGTATGGGTGCACTGACTTCTTTGTGGACATGTAGTATAGTGTATGGGTGCTTTGTGGACATGTAGTATAGTGTATGGGTGCACTGACTTCTTTGTGGACATGTAGTATAGTGTATGGGTGCACTGATTTCCTTTGTAGAAATGTGAACTAGTACATATTGTTTAAAAATAATTGTAGAATAAAAAGGAATGAATATAATGAATCCAGGGCAGACATAACAGTGTCCTAGTGTTAAATTCCTCCTTCCTCCCCATCACACTGGACAATCAGATTAAAGCTTAATGAATCTATTCAAATTGCATTTCTTTTGAGTGTAAGGCAGGTGTACAATAGGGGGGCCAAGGAAGAGTCTCACGCCTAGGTGTGAGCTGATTATTCAAATGGACTGCTGAGAACTTTGGGATTGGAGGCTCCTCTAGAGCTGCATGCTATATCACCCAGCAGCAGCAACGTCACCACAGCACTGTTATCATCATCATCATCATCACCACCACCACCACTGTTTGAAGGATAGGAGCTGCCATTCTCCCTACTACTTACTACACAAGCCTGAGCTGTCCTCCCTGCAATCTCCAGCCCAGAAGCCACAGTTCATATCTGCAGCAGCAGTGGCACAGCCCAAGCTGCAGCTCTCTCCTTCCCCCTCCTAGTTCAGAGAGGGAGAGGGAGTGCTTGGGAGGGAGGGTTCCTCTCTCTCCCTCTCTCTCTTTTTGTTGCTATCACTGTTGTTGGTTGCTGCTGTTAAATTTTAAACTGCCTTGCACTCAGCTTCCAGTATGCTAGGAGCTGTGAAAATGGAAGGACATGAACATTCAGACTGGAGCAGCTACTACACAGAACCAGAGGTAAGCAGCTCTTTCTCTCCACTTTCCGTCATTCTCTCTCTTTATAGCACACTGTTAGCCTTGGGATAATATTAACTTTGTGATCAAATATTGACTTGTGGCGCCTCCAAATCCTCTTCGATGACTGAGCCACACACTATCCCAACAACGTTATGTTTGGCATGGGGTGGGGTGGGGGGGATGACTGGGGGGAGAGAGTAAAAAAAGTTCTTGTAAATATAACAACTAATCAAACTTTCAGGAGAATCAACCTAAATGACATTTTCATCTGATTATCAAGAAGTAGGTCACCACTCAGAATACTGAGCAGCTGGTTGAGCAGCACTTGGGTTCCTTTCTAGGGTTCCTTGGATTAATTTTGACTTTCGTGTTGGGGCAATACAAGCTGTCCTTCACGAGTTGTCTTCTGCTATTGAATTTACAATTTCGAAAGCAGTAAATGAATTGTAATAGTAGTGGAATTGGAAACATAAAGTCATTATCTGTCAGACTTGCAGTTTCCAATGATAAATTAAGAATTGTTTAACCATTATGGTAGATGTTAGGTATGAGTTGTTTTTTTTTACCCTTTTAGGTTGGTTCACCTTTGAAGAGGAGAACGATCAGTATTCACTCCTATTTTAGTAGAGTACTTTATATGTAATATATTACAGTGAAGTTGTATATGGTATTTGTAGCTCTATTCACTATACCAATTTCATTCTAAATAGTAACTGTGCCCCTTTAATTTTTCAGGCGTACTCCTCAGTAGGTAACATGAATGCTGGATTAAGCATGAACACCATGAACACTTACATGAGTATGTCTGCAATGAGCAGCACGGCTAACATGACAGCAAGTTCCATGAACATGTCCTACGTGAACACTGGAATGAGCCCTTCTCTCACTGGCATGTCTCCTGGCACTGGTGCTATGGCTGGAATGGGATCCGGTGTAGCAAGTATGGCTACTCACCTGAGTCCTAGCATGAGCCCCATGAGTGCCCAGGCAACATCTATGAATGCGCTGGCACCCTATACCAACATCAATTCCATGAGCCCTATATATGGACAATCCAATATTAACAGATCCAGGGATCCTAAATCTTACCGACGGAGCTACACTCATGCCAAACCTCCATATTCTTACATATCCCTTATTACTATGGCCATCCAGCAGTCTCCTAACAAGATGCTCACCTTGAGTGAGATCTACCAGTGGATCATGGACCTATTTCCCTTTTACAGACAGAACCAGCAGCGTTGGCAGAACTCAATCCGCCACTCTTTGTCATTTAATGACTGTTTTCTCAAAGTACCAAGGTCTCCAGATAAACCTGGCAAAGGTTCCTTTTGGACTCTCCATCCGGACTCTGGTAACATGTTTGAGAATGGTTGCTATCTGAGACGCCAGAAGCGCTTCAAGTGCGACAAAAAGCACAACCCCAGGGACGGCAGCGGTAAGAAACTCTCTGAAGGGTCATCCAGTGTAGGTTCTGCTGCCAACAGCAGCTCAGAAAGTTCTGGGGGCAATGAGTCTCCACATTCCAGTTCATCCCCATGCCAGGAACAGAAGAGGACCCTTGTAGACATGAAGTCTAATCAAGGTTTGAGCCCAGATCATACCGCTTCTCCTGTCTCCCAAGCCCAACACTTGCTCTCACAACACCACTCTGTGCTGTCCCATGATGCCCAGTCCCACCTCAAACCAGAACATCACTATTCATTCAACCACCCTTTCTCCATCAACAACCTAATGTCCTCTGAACAGCAACATCACCACCACCACCATCACCACAGTCACCACCACCATAAAATGGACTTGAAAGCCTATGAACAGGTGATGCATTATTCAGGATATGGTTCCCCCATGGCAGGTAGTTTAGCAATGAGCTCAGTAACGAACAAAACTGGCTTAGAGTCTTCACCCATTTCAAGCGACACCTCATACTATCAAGGTGTGTATTCCAGACCCATAATGAACTCTTCCTAATTCTAGACAACAGGCATAATGGACTTGCTTACAGTGACTGTATAAATCTATGTACTACAATAGTATGTGTTCCCTACCCATTTCCTTCGGCTGTACAGTTTGTTTTTACCCCCTTTAGCTGTCAGGTTTGTCCTACTATGTTTGAATACATTTTGTGTTCCCACTTTGTTGCAGGGGGTTTCTTTTTTGTGAATGTGGTGGATCCTTATATGCTGTGTAGTTTCTACAAAGGACCAAAAGTCTGTAAAATTCTTTATGTAAAAAAGGAAATATTGTTGTAATTCACAAAAAAGTTTAATGTTTTTTTTTTAAAGTAAAATGCTTGAAAAGGCTTAATTTATGGTTTCTGTACACTTTATTTATGACTATGTATTCTGACTTGTCCCAGTCAGGTTTTAACAATCTCTATTAAAATCGTATTGCCATTTCTTTCTGGATTTTTATTTATTAGTTTGAATGACGCATGAGATATAAAGGGCAATTATATTCATATACAGATGAGTATTTATGACAATTGCTGTGATATCAAGCAGATGGTCTATATATCTTATACCAGGGAGGTGAGGAGAGTTCTAGATATATTAAGTCTTGACACTGATTTCAAACAATACTGACAAATTCTGATGCACCTGATTGATCTTGGGTTTCTGTTATTTCTTTACTTTTAACAGCTTGATTCCTTTATAAATGGAACGCATGACACCAGTGTGACTAGAGCCTATTTTATACAACTGACACATAGGCAGCTCGGGAAGCAGCAGTCATGAATACATTGTCAAGCCCAAAAAAAGTACATTTCAATTTTTCATTTTCTGTTAAAACCCATCTAGATTCAAGCACCCACTGTTTAATAGATGTAGAATGGTATTCTGGCAGGTGGGATCCTATAAATGAAAAAATGAATGCAAGGGAAATGTATTATGTACAATGTAGAGAAACTCTGAGAGAATTAGACTGTGCTGATATTGTCTCTGCAGGCAGTATGGTAGATCTGGGAAAGAGTGCGAGTGTAGAAAAGATTTTTAGTCAAGGGCATTGGACATTTATAAAGTTATTTATGCTAAATCTAATGGTGTATATATATATATTTCCCAAACCTCATACATTCTGCTATTACTGTATAGACCCTAAGGCTGGAACAAAATAACATCCTATGATCTATCTATTTGTCTATCTGTCTCTCTTTCATTTTACAATTACCGGTATATCTTTTTCATCTCTGGTTTTCTCCCTCGCCCATCTCTTTTCAGTTCCTTGCTTTTATATAGTATTTTTTTGATTTTGCAGTGGACATAATTCTATCTATCATTTGTCTACTATCTATCTATCTATCGATCTATCTATCTATCTATCTATCTGTCTACTATCTATCTATCTATCTATCTATCAATCTATCATTTGTCTATCTATCTATCTATCTATCTCCATTTGTCTTCTATCGTCTATCTATTATCTTTCTAATCTATCTACTATTTCTCTTTTTCATATATTTATGTATTATCCCTTCTTTCTTTCTATTTTTTTTTCTAATCAAGATTGTGTGCCATGATACCACTACACTAATGTACAAAGAACTATAGGGAACTATACCTAATTTGTTGTCTATCTATCTATCTATCTATATCCATGTATCCATCTATCGCTTTAATCTATCTATATTATCTATCTCTAAGTAATCTATCTATATTTATTATCTGTCTCTCTGCCTGCCTGTCTCTCTAATCCATCTCTCCAATCTATTTTATCTATCTATCTATCTATCTATCTATCTATCTATCTATCTATCCATTTATCTTTCTTTAATCCATCTATATTATCTATCTATCTCTATCTAATCTGTATATATTTATTATCTCTCTGCCTGCCTATCTATCTCTAATCGATCTATTCTATATTTATTATATGTCTGTCTATCTATCTATATACAGTATCTATCTATTCAACCTAATCTATATTTATTATCCGTCTAGCTTCTACTAAAGTTAACAGTGTGTCCTGTCCGCCTGGTTATTTCTACATGGAAGCCAAAACCAGAAGTGAACTGAACAAAGAGGAGAAGTTGTATACTTTCTTTCCCTTTATGATCCACTCCTGATTTTGGCTTCCAAAACTTCATGCAGAAACCTGACCAATGACCATTTGGCCGTACCCTACGCAGATCTTTCCCTGCTTCTTTCAGTCTAGGGAGTTTGGATAGCAATGTGTAGAGTTTTGAACTGTTTCCCAACATTCAAAACAGCATTACAAATGAAAACTATAAGGACTCAACTCTTTCTTACGAAAATATGATTTGCAACTCTAAAAATCGACTTTTCCCACGCGTCCAGGCAGTGATAGGGTGAGGCCAGAAAATAGCATTGAAATCCTCCTTCCCATGCACATTGTGTAGCTGGCAGGGCACAGGCTGCAAGGACACACACGTTGAAAAGGGAGCATGAAATGTGTTTCATTAGCACATAAAAGCTTCCTGTGGAGAGAGAGAATGGAGCCAGGAATGGGGCTGATTTGTGAACAATGCCCTATGAATGTGATGCTATAACCTGCTATGTTCCTATCACTTGTCCATTGTTAACTGCTCGTTTTAAACTACTTAGTGTCTCTCACTTGACTGATCCTAACAGATAACATGTAGTTCTGTACCCCCGATACACAGAAAAGGATGTCACAGCCATGTCAGTCTCGTTGCGCCTAGCCACCCTGTGGCTCGTCTGCCACCCAGGGGCCTGGGCCTGGGGTTTTGTACTGAGGGAGGGTGGGGGGGTGACACAAGGCACTACTACATTTATTTTCCAAGTGCTTACTGGTTTAAGCATCTGTGATCTGTGAATAAACAGAGACAGTAAACACAAATTTGGAGATCCAAATTCCAGGAGGGTAAACTTTGCACCATGTGTCATCCTTGACACACACTTCTGCATTTTGCACTTGTTTTCTTCATCATTATCGTGAAGTCAATTTTATAAAGCTGATCAATATCTTGGTAAAATATTCCTTTTTGTTTGTAAGCTGGAAGGCAGCAGAAATCTTTGCTTTGTGCGAAAGTCAACAAAAGCAGCCTCTGCTCTCCGATAAAGGCAGGAGGGAGACGCCACAGCTGAAGCTTCTGCTCTTCTCGAGCTGTCACCAGCAACTGCTTGGCGGCCAGCAGGTAGGCATCCTCTTCCCGGCCCAGACACTTGCTTCTTGTGAGCGCCATACAAAGCAGAGCAGCGCAGACATTTCAGGTCCAAATTCCCTTTTTATGTCATTAAAGTCTTTTAGAAAGATCTTCACAATACCATTTGGCAGCCTGAACCTATCAACTAATTTTTCAGAGCTACTCTATGTACATCATACATGATTTTGTTATTTCATTTGCAAAATCTGGATTTAAAAATCTAATATACTTTTATGATAAATATATTACAAGGTATATAATAGTTATTATTATTATACATATTAACATCATCATTTATTAGGAAATGATTTCTTATTATATCATTTTTTGTAACATATTTTAAATTAACTTCTTATTGTTATTACTTTTAGAATATAAAATATAGATTGATTACAATTCAAATCCAGTAAAAGAATAAAAAAAGATCTATTTTTTTTAATCAAATCTGAAGTGTAATAATAACTATTGCCATTTCTTGTTATTTCATATAAGAAAAGCATTATTACAGGTATATTTATAACAATATTTGTATTAATGTTCAAAAATAACCATTTCTTTTAGTTATTATGAAATTATGCCATATTATCTACATGACATCATTTTTTATGATGCTTTATATTTTTACTATAACTGTTATAATGGCTATTATTTTAGCATAAAAAAGGTCTTTATTACAGTTCAAATCCAGGGGAAAAAATTAAAACAGAAAAACATTTATACCTATTATTAATGCTCATTTTTTATTGTTTCATATAAGAAAACATATGATGTATAACATTTTTATACAATTCAGGATTAATAAAAAAAAAAATAATAACTAATATTAATACAGTACATTATATTTATTTATTTTTTGCAAATAATTGTATTTTACAAGCATTTGTTATACAGGTCAGATCCAGATCATATTCCTGATAATATTAAAAATAATGACATTAATATATTGTTACTATTCAGATCCAGTAAAACTACTCACTACTTCACTTCGCTGCTACTACTACTACTAATACTACTACTAATAATAATGGTTTAATATAACATAATATAACATATAAAAATTATAATCAATCATTACTTCAGTAAAATGATCAGGAGAAACCATTCACAGAAGTACTTGCCTCACTAAGTCCTTTTAATATTTTATATGATGTATGAACATTTGCGCCCTAGGACAACCTTACTGCATGCTGAACTAGACACCTGGTAAACTCTTTTCAATGATTTTATTACTCACCTACTACATAACATTAGCTCTGTAATAATATTTCATAGGCAGACAGGTCAAATGTATTAATTGTATCTGATTCTGGTGAAAATAAATATGCAAAATGAAAAAAAAAAAAGTTTATTGTAGGGAGGGAAGGGAAATTCACATGATGCCTGGATAATTATAAATAACATTAAGAAAGATAAAAATAATTCATCATCATTTCCCCCATTTTATTTTACTGTATTAATTCCACTGTCCCTTCCCCCATTTCTTATATAATATCTGTCATCCCTGCAGCCCCCTGTCCCCTGACTGGTATGACATGTTATATTTCTAGTACAAGATAGAATTTGTACAGGACACACAGAAAGGCTAATCGTTTATAAATAATTAATATCTTCCCATTTCACTAGTAATGCAGGTCTTTGGATTTGTCAATTACTTGTCCTTAAATGAGTGTATACCCACGTACTTCATTTCCAATCCTTTGATAGAGGAGTAACCCCAGCAGAGGCCACTCAATGCCGCCTGAGATGGGAATGGCCTTTTGATAGCTCTGGTTCAGGGTGGGCACTTTTTTTTTAATGCAGTGGTACTTTGGAAGGAAAGCCTGGCCTGTAGAAATATGGTTTACAATGAGTGATTTCAATCATTTATAAATACAATATTCTTAATAGATTTGATCAGAAATGCTTCACAGGATTCATGCAGTAAATGTATCTATTATCTATATGTCTGTCTATCCGTCTGTCTGTCTATCTATCAAACTCTATATGTCTATCTATATATCTATCATCTATCTGTCTATTATATCTATCTATCTATCTATCTAATGTCTAGCTATCTATGTTCTATCTATAAATCATTAATGGTCCAGAATGAAGATTGTATTTTTTTTTATAAAATATTAGTTCTTGCTGTGAAAAGTGTCAATGCCACACATATTTCATACATTTCATAAATCTGTCCTATTTGCATACCTATAGCCACAGCAGCCATAGCACTTACTTATGGGGCCAAAGGTTGGGGGAGGGGGGATCTATCAGGTACAAGAATATTGTACTTATTTCTGGGGAATAACAATAGGGTTGCTTTTTGCTATACTGTGGGTTTTGCTGATATATGGTGCTATTATACATACCGTAATTATTGCTACTTATGCTACTCTTTTAATTTTTAAAGGTGGTGGGGGCCCTATCTTATTTTACTATGGGACTCTATGAAAAATAATTACGCCACTGATATGAATGATAATTACACCGCAACTATGTGTGTACCATTTATTTCTTGCATGTTACACCATTGTACCTGCTTAGCCTTCCCTCCATAAAAATAAAATGTGAAAATGCTTATTGATATTTTATTTTATTTTTTGGGTGGAGTGTCGGAATGGTGCAGTACATTGATTTATAAGGAACATCTATCCTAGTCCATGTTTTCCAGTGTACTTGTCCCATTTTTCTGCAGTTCTTTAATTGATACAAGAGTCCCGTTGAGCTCACTGATAAAGCATGAAGAATCATTTATGGAATGAAAAGCATCCTTTTCTACTCAAGAATCTCTTCTCCAAAGAATTGACACCATCTTGAGAATTTCTGCTTTATCCTCTATCCATAAGGCCTCTTGCACACGACCGTATGGCTTTTTCAGTATTTTGCGGTCTGCAAAAAAACGGATCCGAAAAAAAATACGGATGACGTCCGTGTGCATTCCATTTTTTCGCGGAACGGAACAGCTGGCCCCTGATAGAACAGTACTATCCTTGTCCATTATGCGGACAATAATAGGACATGTTCTATCTTTGAACGGAAAAACAGAAATATGGAAACGGAAGTCATATGGGTACCTTCCGGTTTTTTTTTTGCGGATCCATTGAAATGAATAGTTCCGTAAACAGTCCGTATACGGAACACAAAAACGAAACGGAAACTGAAAAAAAAACGTTCATGTGCAAGAGGCCTAGAGCTAAGGCCATGAGCTCCTTCCCTTATTCAGGCCAACTGCCTAGAAAAAATTTCTGATTAACGTGGAGGATTTCATAAGTCTTCCATTGTGTGTTTTTGTATCCGTCACCCCAACCATTTTCATACAGTATTGGAAACGTGTAATCCCCCAGATCATTTTCAAAGCCCCCTTTATATCTTTAGAGCAGGCTTTAATTGATTATGCTAAAAATGTGATTTTTTTTTTTGTCAGCCAAACTAATACCTTCAAACGCTGAATTCATTTCGATTCATCTAATTCACAGAGGATTTGCGCATACAGATAATTTGCAGCTCCTTTACATCTGAGAAAGGGTTTGGCCTTAGGCTCCCTATCTCCAAAACTGGATTGCAATGTGCAAGGTTACTCTTATCAATCAAAGGCGAGAAGGCACTTCTCCATTCCGGAGAAATCAGACGGATCTCTCACAAAAAGGTTTAAAATGTCAGCTGAGCCAGAAATGCCTTTGGTTAAGTCTCAACTACATCACAGGCTGGAGCTATTCCGTTGTCATGGGAACAAGGCCAACTATGGCCTCTTCTACAGCTTGTTGATCTTTCTCACTTTTGTAACTTGATTTAATTGCATCTCTTTCCAGTCACTACTTTTGCATAAATTGGCAAACAGACACAAAAAACACTTTTCTCCTATTTTTTACATTGTAAAATTGCGTAAGAACTTAAAGACTGGATATTTTTAAAATTTTTAAAAAACTTTTTCTCTCCTTTCTTTTCTTGGAAGGTCCATCCGTTTATTTAATTTATCTCCTGCTCCTTTTCTAATATTCCTTCTGTGCTGTCTCACCTATTTTCCTCTAAAAGTGGTCTGAGGCACTCTGATGATAAGCTTTTGGGGCAAATATTGCTTCCATGATGACAACTAAAGACAGTAGAAGTGATTCACATTGCAGAGAATCAGATCCATCTTATTTGTTAATCAGAATTTTTGGAAATGTTTTATTTTTTGGGAAATGGTTTTCAATAGCATTCCTTAACAACAACATATAAAGCTGTCCACAATGTGCCCCCTCGTTACATCTTGGACTTGCTTTCCCGATACATCCCCACATGTAATCTTCGATCCTTCTTTGTTCTTCTCTTGTGTTTCTCACACAGTTGTCTACAAGATTTCTCTAGTGCATCTTCCATACTCTAGAACTCCCTACCCCGGCATATCAGACTCTCCTCCGGCATCCAAACCTTCAAAAACAACCTGAAAACTCACCTCTTCAGGAAAGCCTACCACCTGAAATAAGTATACTACCACAAACAGCCGAACAAGCAGCTTTTACCCTTATCTACTGTGTCCTCCCCTCTGCCTTGTAGATCGTAGGCTTTCGGGCCAAGGTCCTCCTCACCCCCTCTGTTCCAGTCTGTTAATAAGTCATACTCACTGGACTCACTGTGTTGTTTTATATTATATATGTTTCCAACCCCCTCTTAGGTGTACAGCGCCATGGAATTAATGCCGCTTTCAAATAAAAAATTATTATTATTTCTGATATCTGTTAGAAGAAAATAGATTCTATTCATTTCTGTAAATTGAGGCAAGCATTGCTGAAAAATTGTGCAAACTAATGAAAACATTTACACAATTTTTTATCAGTTGAGTTTGATTCTTTTCAAAGTTTCCTCAAATGTTTTGTGGGTCAAAAAAAAACAACCAGTTCCAAGAAGAAATACATTGAAAAGGTGATGCAAAGTTTTATTTCATACATCACATATGCAATACGTTTGTATCTGCTGCACTAGCTGGCTTCACAGGGCCATAATGCAAATACTACACACATCCCCTGCCCCCCACCAAGTTTTCACTAGATTATAAGGTCCCTTTTACATGGGCTGATTATTAGGAACAAATGTTCTCATGGACCCTATTTCCTAATAATTGGCCTGTGTAAAGATACTGCCAATCATCTCTCAAATGCTCATTCATAGGTTGAAAACATTGTTGATGAGGACACCTAAATCATTATTTCTGGGCAGAAGATTGTCCTGTGTAAACAGAGATCTGCTGTCCAGGAACAATGAATCTGTATGAGCTTCATTCCTGATAATTGCCTGCTCAGTCAAGCCATGTAAATGGGCCTTAACTTAGATCACAACAGAACCCTATAGTATAGAAATATTTCTGAAGGTGTTTAGAAGTACAGTAGAGTACCTATGTGGTGTAAAGTAGTAATCATGAGGCAGCCGTGTTTCCCATTTTCTTCTCAGTCTGAAATTACCTCCAACAGATAACAATAGGTTGCATTTAACTGTACTGTAGATTTTTTGTATATGGCTTGTTCCAATTTTGATGGGATTTGCATGTAGTCAAATGACCCTGAGACCTACTGCAGGGAGAGGGGGGGGGGGGGGGGGGGGATTTGTATGGTTGGACTTCCTGTCCTTTTTGATTCCCCTGGAGATATTTGACCTGGTAGCAACGTATATCCCCTTACTTTTTTTATATAAGTAGTTTGGCAGTCAGTGAATCCAGATGGTAAAGTCACTGTTAATGGGGTTGCCCCATCTCAACATTTATGGCTTATTGCAGCATTGATATGCTACAAATGTCCGATAACTGTAGGTACTAGGTGGAGTGTTGCATGTGTGGCTACTTTCCATTTGCAGCTGAGCTCTGTCTGGCAGCAGCTTTCTCCTTTGTTCACTTTGAATACACATACTCATTCAGCCAGACCAAACTTATATATTGTATGTGTATAGGGAAGTCTGGAGGTATAGCTGTTGGTGGAATGACCATTCAGCCGAAATCTATTGAGTCCATTCAAATACAAACACTGTAAAATTAGAAAGTGAACTGATCTTGGTCTTGGCCAAATCTCTATTCTATTCTTAAAGGGAAACTCTTTCAGACATGTTTTTCCTTGCTCCAGTTATTAACTAGGGGATCCTTCAAACTAATGAATATTTCTTTCCCAGACGATGCTTATTCCAGACACTTCTAGGGTGCCTTTTACATTCCTTCCTGTTCTCTTCTGCCCTCCTCTCCAGTCTTTAACTCTTCAGTGTTGTGTTTACCTCTCCTGGTTATATTGATTTTTATTTTATTGATTATATTACTATTTATTTTTAAAGAAATTTCTTTAGTACCTTTCCCAGAGAGTCGATAAAGTATCTGGAGATCCCTGAAGTCCCTGCTGTGAAATGGTTTTAAGCTAAATGGTTACAAGGACCGGTGCAATAAGTCTGGAATTAGGGGGTCTTTCTTATACACACACCTGTTTGTGTGATTTTTAGCTCAGTGAGTTATGTGAGGAACGAGGGATAAGGATCGGAGATTCCCCTGCTGAAATATAGGATTAGGAATATTCCCAAAGAATAGGAGATAAACCAGGGTAGTGTGAACTGTCCTCCCATGCAATAGGGTAAAGCAGAATTACAGCTTGTAAAATAGGTCTCCATCAGTATCCTGGGAGACACATCTACTTGGGTGTTCCAGCTTCCTTGCACCAGCTATAATTAGTCTTCCTACCAACTCTTAAAGACCCATCAACACGTGCACTTCTCTGTATAACCCTTTCACTGCCAGAGAGGCCAGAGGGAGGAGGAAAGTTAACTAGATCTGCCTGATGTGAAAGAATGAGGGATTTTATGTAAATGGACTTCGTTCACTTGCTGATTTCAGAGGTTCTAGCACAAGAAACTCAGCAATTACAAATGTAATTTATACACAAAAAGTCCAGAATGGATCCATATCAACATAAAAAAATAAAACAGTTTTTCATGTCAAGTTTTTGTTTTATCGTTTTCTTTGTAACTTGTAAGTACTATTGTATGGGGTTTTCATTCTGGGAGTTCTTTTTGTGCTCTCGCTTTGTTTCCATTTATAACCATGTGATGGTACAGGGCTGTGATGTGTACTGCGCCTGAACACACATGATAAAAATCCTTCCAACACGTTCCATAGTTGATGCCTTATCAGTTCCTGAATTGCGGAACAAGGTCAGAACAAATGCAAAATATTACATTCTGATTTATAATGGAGAAAACTATGTCTGCCCACCATTCAATCTAAAGATACACATTGGTCATAAACATGCACCGGGTGTGATCTTGTGGTCAGGCCTGTATTTACTGCTGATGCTACCATAGATCAGCTATTGTGCCCAATAGGGTAATTAGAGAAAGTAAACAAATCAATAACATTGACATGCTGCCCCTAAAAACGCATCCTTTTTTCCTCTATGGTATATACAGATCTGTTAAAGAGCAAAGTTCAGCAACATGTTGTCACGCAACATATCATGCAATCTTACGGGTGTGTATGAAACTTGTTTATCCAGTGCATCCCACAGATGCTTGATCAGATTGAGATCCTTTAGGCCACGTCAACACCTCAAACTCTATGTCACGTTCCTCAAATCATTCCTGAACAAGTTTTGCAGTGTGGAAGGGTGCATTATCCTTTTGAAAGAGATCACTGCCATAAGGGAACACTGCTGCCATGAAGAGGTATACTTGGTCTACAGCAATTTTTAGGTAGGTGGTACATCTCAAAGTACAGCAGAACATTGCTGGGAAACTTAGGGTCACACTGCCTTCACTGGCTTCTTCCTATAGTCCATCCTGGTGCCATTTCTTCCTCAGGTAAGCAATGCATAAGCCCTTATGCAAAAATAAATAAATCATGATTTATCAGACAAGAATGCCTTTTGTCAGTGCTCTATAGTCCAGTTCAGATGCTCATGTGACCATTGTAGGTGCTTTTGGCAGTGGACAGGGGTTAGCATTGACATCCTGACTAGTCTGTGGCTATGCAGCCCCAAGCTGCAGTACACTGTGTCTTCTAATGCCTTAATTTTTTCAGTAATTTGTGTTATAATAGCTCTTCTGTTGTAACCGACCGGACAGGCTAGACTTCACTCCTCACACGCATCAATGAGGTTTGGAAGTCTATGATGCTGCTACTGGTTGTCCTTCCTTGTACCACTGGTACTAACCACTGTGTATTAGGACCTACTGTTTTGGAGATCATCATCTATCCATAACAATTTGGATCTTGTCTAAGTTGATCATATCCTTATGTTTGCCCATTCTTTCTCACTTAAATATATTGTTGAGTTGGATTTGAGTGCCGCTGTTCAGTTCCAAAACTGTTCAAAATGAATAAGTATGACAGCAAGGCATGCCACCATCAATAAGACTAGAGAAAAAGACACATGCTAACCAGGGAGGAGCGAAGTATTGAAAAATTAGGTTTGGCTGCTTCGCCGAATTTTACAAAGTAATCTAAGCGCATTTCTTTTTAAGTAGTGGGTGCAATGACAAGGAGTGGCGATTGCGCTGTCCCCTGTCATTGTACTCCTCAGATGCTGCGTTCATGGCGGCATCTGACATTATTAATACAGTGTAAAAAATTAAAAAAAATTATTAAATCATACTTACCTCATCCTTTTGATCGCAAAGAGCCAGCCGCCGCCATCTTGATTGAAAATCTAGAGCAAAATCTTGCGCTGCCCGTGATGATGTCATAAATCACCGCGCACTGGATTTTGTGCGAGATCTTCAATCAAGATGGAGGCAGCTGGCCCTTCGCGGATGAGGTAAGTATGATTTTTTTTTTATTTTTTATGTCATTCAGGGAAAATCGATTCGCTACCACAAAGCATGAGGAAATTCTGCTTTCGCGGCCAATCAAATTTTTCTTGAAATTTAGATCGACATGGCCTTCATGAAATTCAATTCGCTCAACGCTAATGCCAACCACTGGTCAGACAGGATTTAGTACAGAGTTTGTGAGAATCCATGATTATAAAACTATGTCATACATCATGATATTCCCTTTTATAGAGATACTATGCAATGCATTTCTTATAACGGAGGTTATCCACAAATTAAACCACTATCTAATACTTTGCTTGTTGGAGTAGAATTGGACCATGTGGGAGGAGGACCAATTTCTTCTAAAAAAAAAAAAAAAAATCATGAAATGGTTACAGAATTGTTTCAAAGAGTATGTTAACATGAGCCTTTGTAATACATTTTTCAGCCTTGTTCTTTGTCTTTCAGGTTTTTCAGAGAATTATAATGCAAAATATCCCAAAAAGTTAGCAAACCAATAAGAATGCTGTAGCATCCAGTATAAAAAAAAGCACTGGATTCTAGTATAAAAAAAAATGAAGAAAACATACACATCCAGGAATCGGGGAAATCTAATTGCATTTAATTTTTTTCTATGGATTTCAATTAAATCCCAAAGGGCATATACCACAATTAAAAGCTTACTTGAGATAATGCGGGAAACTTAATTAACCTTGGCCAGTTTTTGTGACTAATTTTACACGAGTCTTGATTAATTCAGATCTGCATTCATAATAGAATCCCTTCATTTAGGATCATAATTGCAATGACAAATTGCATGAGCGTATGTTAAAGCCACAGTTCAGGATAGGTAAATAAACACAGCTGTAATATTTCCCTTTCCTTTCATTGTAAAATGATTGCAAACTAATAAGGGAAATTAAATATGGGGGTGAAAATAATTGTTTAATTTATATTTCTGATAGAATGATAATATGGGAAGTTTATAGGAATTTAAAAATGGTCATCTAAATAGGACTAACCAGGGAGTAGAGATAAGAGTATAGATTCAAAACAAATTGAATTTAACATGTATCTTCCAAAAACTTTGTATAGAATCTGAACTTTTGGCGATTCCATTCTGGCAAATTTCTCAAAATGGCGTCAGCCATTTTTCAGATCAGAATATATGAAAAATGAAGAAGGAGGATCACTTGACCCCAGGCGATGTATCGGTGTATACACAATGGCAAGAATTTGCTGCCAAAAAGCAAAAATGTTTTCAGACTATCCTACAGTTTATTACCACCAACAGCCATGCATTTACCCATAGCCATATATATCGCTGTCAATGTAAGATTACTTAGGCTCCATTCACACGTCCGCAAAATGGGTCCGCATCCTTTCCGCAATTTTGCGGAATGGGTGCGGACCCATTCATTCTCTATGGGGACGGAATGGATGCGGACAGCACACAGTGTGCTGTCTGCAGCCGCAATTGCGGAGCGCGGCCCCCGATTTTGGGTCCGCAGCTCTGCAAAAAGATAGAGCATGTCCTATTCTTGTCCGCAGCTTGCAGACAAGAATAGGCATTTCTATGGGGGTGACGGGCTGGTGTGTTGTGGACCCGCAATTTGCGGGTCCGCAACACACCACGGACGTGTGAATGTAGCCTAAGGCCTCCTGCACACAACCGTTTTCTTTTCCCGTTTACTGGCCGTTTTTTGCGTTCCGTATACGGTCCGTATACGGAACTATTCATTTCAATGGTTCCGCAAAAAAAACGGAATGTACTCTGTATGCATTCCGTTTCCGTATTTCCGTTTTTTCCGTTCCGTTTAAAGATAGAACATGTCCTATTATTGCCCGCAAATCACGTTCCGTGGCTCCATTCAAGTCAATGGGTCCGCAAAAAAACGGAACACATACGGAAATGCATCCGTATGTCTTCCGTTTCCGTTCAGTTTTTTGCGGAAGCATCTATTGAAAATGCTATGCCCAGCCCAATTTTATCTATGTAATTACTGTATACTGTATATGCCATACGGAAAAACGGAACGTAAAAACGGAACAGAAACGAAAACACAACGGAAACAAAAAACGGACCGCAAAACACTGAAAAAGCCATACGGTCGTGGTTTGGCGTTATCAAGCTTGACATGAGTTGCATACAGCCCTAGGAGACCCCAGAATGTTATCCACAATTTTTCAGGTCATTTGGAACACTTACCATTAGAGTCAAATTTATTCAGACCCAAATTAAATGGCCTGATGAATTGAATCTGAATCACATTTTTATCACTACCAAAGAGTCTCTGGGATAAGGAGGCTTAACTCGACATTGCCTTGAAGGAGAATTGGTATTACAAAAAGGAAATTAATTCTTTAAAGGAAATACAAAAACAACAAAATGTACACAAATTAATGATCTCCTTGGGAATAAAACCTCTTATGAAAACTGGATCAACCTATGAATTCTTTTCTGCCATCCCCTTATATGTTTCCATCTACGACCTACATACCGACATAAGGATGTGATAAAATGCAGCAGAAATTGCAGACATTTCTATGACTGTCCCATCTGAATTGGGCTTGAAGAAAGCTATGGTCTTGCCACCAAACAACCCCATTCTGATGAAATGGACCTCATTTTCAGACACATAAACTTCTGGAACAAGTCTGCGGCAGGTTAATTTACCCCAGAAGTAAAGGGGAATAAGAAGAAGCTTAAATCAGATGGTGATTGGAGTAATTATTTTACTGACATGGTGGTGACTTTAGTCTGGATATTAATATGAGATCCGAACAATCTCATCATTATGACCATTTAAATGTTGCCATCCTGGTGCCATTTCTTTTTACAGGATAGCACCTGGCAGAATTCTCCTGGATCCACTTCTGGCTCTGGCTTAAAAAGTGCATCAAAAATTTCAGTGGTATTTTTCCAAACATGGTGTGTGTCCCCATTGTAATTAGTCATTAGGGAGTACATTTTGGGGAATATTGTCCTTCCTAGGCAGCACTCAATTCTGCCGCTTGCTTCAGACTTGTGGACCACTCCGTAAAAATCATATAAGTTGGGGCGTTTAACATTCAGTTTGTAGCCCGGCACTTTGATCATGCTGCCTTTACAAGCCGTCTGCATTATTCCCAATGGATTAGCCCTTTGTAAAACGGAGAATATGGTCTCAGAGTTCCACCGCAATCATCTCTGCCAGTGACCTGTTTAAGAAAGAAATTGCTTTGCAATTGAAGCTCTTCATTATATGTAAGTGATACAAATGAAGGTTGAATGGCTGAAATTTATATATCCTTCCCTTAGGCAATTAAACATAATTAAATATTCCAAGCTGCTATGTTTAAGTAGGGGAAGTAAATATTCATATTCATTACCAAAATTTAGCTAAAAGAAGGCAATATAAATATTCACTCTCAGCTTTTTTTGGGAGGTGACTTAGAAGATTGCCTACATTGATGTCATCGATTTGAAGATACTATTTTTCCTCTGTCCACCACGGTCATTCTGCATGGCGTTGGAAAACGGTCATCTCACAGCCGTTTTGTAGAAGCAATTAAAGTCTATAGGGATATTTACATGGCCGTTTTTTTTTTTAATGGCCAGTGAATAGCAGCTGTCAAAAAATAGGACATGCCAAATGACAGATTTTTGCAATTTGGCACATCTAAGGTTTCCACACTATTTTCTGGCATGCTTGACAATGGGCGGGGCTTAGCAGAAAGTATATTTTCTTGCAGGATGGAAAAACATAGTGTACTACCTTTTTGTATCCTTTTTTCCAAACATCTACTTTAAACATAGGGCAAAAACGTAATGTGAACCCAGCCTTTGTTGGAAAGGGGTGAGGGGTGAGCACAATTCTGCCGTAAACATAAGCCAGGCAATAGTTGGTATACAGTTAGTGAACAGTGTCTATCCCTGCAGCACATTTATCATCCAGTCTAAGCCTCTGTGATAAATCTGCTGCAGGTTTAGAAAGCCTGTCTTAAAGGGGTTGTCCCACAAAACATATTCTACAGTTTTAAAACCAACTCCTGGATCTGAATACTTTTGTAATTGCATGTAATTAAAAATGTTGTCTAGCCACTGAGTTATTCAATATAATGTATCTGTATAGCGCCACCTGCTGTTTGTTCTTTTTCTTATTTCTTTGTCCTACTCACTGAGAAGGCCGCACATGCTCAGTTTCTTCCTTCAGCTGCCTCCTGAGCTGTGATAGGGAGAGAGCAGCAGCAGAAATGATACGCCCCCTGAGCGGCAGCAGAAAAGACACGCCCCTTGAGCTGTCAGCTTGATATAAACCTAGCAGAGCAATGAATGTGGAGATCTCTGGATCTATGTGAGGTACAGGGCTGGTTCTAGCTTTGTTAGAAAGAGATTGTCATGTGCTATATGATGTCTGATTTTCATCTTTTACATTATTCATGGGATAACCCCATTAAGCCTGTATTACACCAGCAGATAGTCGGGCAGATCATCGCTAACAAGCATTCGTAGGAATGCTTGTTAGCGATGATCTGGCAGTGTAATATTGCTGCTGATTACCTGATGAACGAGCAAATGCTCATTCATCGGGCAATCGTGATTTTTAAGCAGGCTGAAAAATTGTTTGCTTGTGGCAGATTGTATTGACTAATCAAGGTCTGCTGCCGGCACATAATGATTTTGGATGAGGATGAGCGAGGGCAACGGTCTCCTCCACTGACGAGCAGGCTTACTTCCTGGCAATTGTTAACCTCATCTGCTGGTGTAGTACTAGCTTAAGTTTAAACTATCTACAGGATTAGTAAATCTGGGCCAATGTTAATGTGGGAATAGGGGCACAAGTAAGGAGAGGGCTCATGTGCCTAAAAATTGAATCTGGTGGGCAGTTTATGAAAAGATTTTTATCTATGGTTTACTCCATTATCTTGCCTTAAAGGGGTTGCCCCATTTATTTCAAGCTGACAGCTCAGGGGGCGGATCCTTTCTCATGGGGCGTGTATTTTCTGCTGCAGTCGGTGGCAGTTGCAGGATGTAACTGAGCAAGTGCTTCCATCTCAGTAAGCAGGACAAAGGCCCCTTTCACACGGGAGAGGTTCCACACGGGTGCAATACGTGAGGTGAACCCATTGCACCCGCACTGAATCCGGACCCATTCATTTCTATGGGGCTGTGCACACGAGCGGTGATTTTTACGCATCACTTGTGCGGTGCGTGAAAATCGCAGCAAGCTCTATTTTTCACGCAACGCAGTCCCCATAGAAGTTAATGGGTCTGCGTGAAAATCGCAAGCATCCGCAAGCAAGTGCGGATGCGGTGCAATTTTCACGCACTGTTGCTAGGAGACGATCGGGATGGGGACCCGATCATTATTATTTTATGTTATAAGGGAAAATAATAGCATTCTTAAAAAAGAATGCATAGTACAATAGGGCTGGAGGGATTAAAAAATAAAATAAAAATTATTTAACTCACCTTAATCCACTTGTTCGCGCAGCCCGGCTTCTCTTCTGTCTTCATCTGTGAGAAAAAGGACCTGTGGTGACGTCACTGCGCTCATCACATGGTCCATCACATGATCCATTACCATGGGGGAAAAATCATGTGATGGACCATGTGATGAGCGCAGTGACATCATCAAAGGTCCTTTTCCTCACAGTTGAAGGCAGAAGAGAAGCCGGGCTGCGCGAACAAGTGGATTAAGGTGAGTTAAATTATATATATATTTTTTAACCCCTCCAGCCCTATTGTACTATTCATTCTGTATGAAGAATGCTATTATTTTCCCTTATAACCATGTTATAAGAGAAAATAATACAATCTAGACAACACCTAACCCAAACCTGAACTTCTGTGAAAAATGCACTCGTGTGGAGAAATCGCACATTTTCCCGCGACGCACCCTCTTATCCGGGCCAAAAACATGACGCCCGTGTGAAAGAGGCCAAAGAGTTTTGAAAAAGAGCAAACAGCAGGTGGAGCTATACAGATAGACGTTAGCGAATAACTCAGTGGCTGTACTTAAATTTTTAATTGCATGCATTTACAAAAGTATTCAGATTCAGGTCCTGGTTTGAAAAATTTAAAATATTTTTCGTGGGATAACGCCTCTAAATAGTGACAATGACAGTTTTAATAATGGGAGCTATTTTAGTCTCTTTAGGGTACCTTCACACTAGCGTTTTTTCTTTTCCGGGAAATAGAGTTCCGTCCTAGGGGCTCAATACCGGAAAAGAACTGATCAGTTTTATCCCCATGCATTCTGAATGGAGAGCAATCCGTTCAGGATGTCTTCAGTTCAGTCTTTTTGACTGTTCAGGACGGAGATAATACCGCAGCATGCTACAGTTTTATATGCGGCCAAAAAAACTGAACACTTGCCTGATGTATTAGTGCCGGATCCGGCATTCAAAATGCCAGAATGCCCGATCCGTCCTTCCGTTCTGCGCATGTGCAGACCTTTAAAAATGTGGAAAAAAAAATAGAAAGGGATCTGTTTGTCTGTATGACAAACAGACAGACGGATCTGTTCTTGCAATGCATTTGTGAGACCGACCCGCATCTGGTTCCGTCTACAAATGCTGTCCGGTTGCAAGAAGATTGCCCGATCCGGCAGGCAGTTCCAGTGACAGAACTGCTTGCCGGATCACTCTGCCGCAAGTGTGAAAGTACCCTTATACAGACATATATACATACAGATCTGTATACATACATGTATGACTGCCTGGGCACAAAGTATCGTCTTCTATTTAAAAATGTAACATTTGCCTGAATATCCCTCTAAGGGTACTTTCACACTTGCGGCAGAGAGATCCGGCAAGCAGTTCCGTCGCCGGAACTGCCAGCCGGATCAGGCAAAACGTATGCCAACTGGTGGCATTAGTAAGACTGATCAGGATCCTTATCAGTCTTAAAAATGCCTGATCAGTCGAAAAAATGCATTGAAATGCCGGATCCGTCTTTCCGGTGTCATCTGGCAAAACGGATCCGGCATTTATTTTTTTCACCTTTTTTTCAGTCTGCGCATGCGCAGACCGGAAGGACGGATCCGGCATTCCGGTATTCTGAATGCCGGATCTGGCACTAATACATTCCTATGGGAAAAAATGCCGGATCCGGCATTCAGGCAAGTCTTTAGTTTTTTTCGCCGGAGATAAAACCGTAGCATGCTGTGGTTTTCTCTTTTGCCTGATCAGTCAAAATGACTGAACTGAAGACATCCTGATGCATCCTGAACGGATTACTCTCCATTCAGAATGCATGGGGATATGCCTGATCAGTTCTTTTCCGGTATAGAGCCCCTGTGACGGAACTCTATGCCGGAAAAGAAAAACGCTAGTGTGAAAGTACCCTAATGACTCTGTCTATCACTCAGGGGTGGACGTAGTCACTTTGCTGCATGGGGTGAAGTGAAACGCGGCCCCTCTCAGCAGTTCTCCATAAGTATTTAAGTAAGTGCAGTGTACACAGCAGGGAACAAACACTGTCACATACTGGCGCTGTCATTAGCAGAAACCACTTATCCAGACAAAGGGGGACAATTCTAGAAATAGTTTCACATCTATTAGTGCAAACGAGGACGTCTACATACAGACGTATTTATTGGAGGGGGAGAACACACTTCAGCAGTTATTTATTCTTTAGCTAAAATGTCGTCTTAGCCATGTTCCGTCTACTTCTTCTACAACAGGTTTGACCTGTTACGGCAAAGTCTATTGACCACGCATGTTCCTGCCACATCAGCTACATATCTTTGGAAAATGTCTTGCAGATGAGACAGCTTTGCCTCTCAATGTTTATTTCCTATGATATACATATAGGGGGTCATTTACTATGCTGAAATACGCCTAAATTAGGTGATTTTCAGGCGCAGATAGGGGTTTACAGTCTAATTTCCTGTTCTTCGAGGCTTATTGTTATGAGGATTGGACCAAGATATGGCAAGTACTCTGGGTTTTTCATCTGAGGGCTTCTGGAAAAGGGAAACATCATATTATTCATTACTGTTCTGAGAGTTTTATGAAAACCAGAAGGAAACTGGAGGAAACCCAAGCGAGAACATAGGGGACATCATCTCCGTGTGGACTTTACCATTGGTTGGATTAGAAGCCAAGACCCCATTGCTGCAAGATGCCAACCAGTGAAGGGCTGTCTCCAGGGTATGGTCACGCAGTCAGGTTTCTTGATGCAGGTTTGGAAGTCAAAATCAGAAGTGGATCATAAAAGTAGAGAAAGTATAATGGACATGATATCATGACTTCTTCTCTTTTTTTAATTCAATCTTGGTTTTGACTTGAACATGTGGCTGTACTCTTAAGGCCTCATGCACACGACCGTTCTTCGGGTCCGCATCCGAGCCGCAATTTTTACGGCTCGGGTGCGGACCCATTCACTTCAATGGGGCCGCAAAAGATGCGGACAGCAGCTGTCCGCATCCTTTGCTCCGTTCCGTGGCCCCGCAAAAAAAATAGAGCATGTCCTATTCTTAATAGGCATTTCTACAATGGGCCGCCCGTTCCGTTCCGCAAATTGCGGAAGGCACACAGGCAGCTTCAGTTTTTTTGCGGATCCGCGGTTTGCGGACCGCAAAAAACTGACCGGTTGTGTGCATGAGGCCTAAGCCTCATTCACACATCAGTGTTTTTCTCAGTGATTTCCATCAGTGACTGTGAGCCAAAACCAGGAATGAAGCCTCTACAGAGATAAGGTATAAGGGAAAGATCTGAACCTGTTCTGTGTTTAGAGCCGCACCTGGGTTTGGCTCAAAATCACTGGTGGAAATCACTGACCAAAACACTGACGTGCGAATTAAGGGCTCATGCACACAAACGTATTTTCTTTCCTTGTCCGTTCCTTTTTTTTTTTGTGGACCGTATATGGAACCATTCATTTCAATGGGTCCGCAAAAAAAACGGAAGTTACTCCGTGTGCATTCCGTTTACCTATGGCCGTATTTCCGTTCCGCAAAAAATAGAACATGTCCTATTATCGTCCGCATTACAGACAAAGATAGAACTGTTCTATTAGGGGCCAGCTGTTCCGTTCCGCAAAATACGGAATGCACACGGACATCATCCGTGTTTTTTGCGGACAGCAAAATACATACGGTCGCGTGCATGAGCCCTAAGTATTAGGGTATGTTCACATGATGGATTTTAATAGTCTGCTACAATATTTTCAATTTTCTATTAGTGTGTTTTTTTCACACATTTTTCATGTTTTTTGATGCATTTTTATGCAGTTTTTCAATTTTGTTTTTTAACAATGTGTTTTTTTCAATACAAAACTGAATTTTTAGCTTGTGGTTTTTGTCACGGATTCACGCCAAAACTGTTGAGAAAACACAAAAAACACATGGACACGTTTATTTTTTTTTAATCTTCCCATTCATTTTAATTGGAGAATCAGGGAGAATTCTGTCACAAGATAGCAGCAAGTGCTGCTTCCCATTGAAATAAATGAGGCATTTCATGGAGCTGATTTTGAGGCAGAAGCACTCCAAAATCAGCACCAAAAACGCTGTGTGAACTGGCCTCTACAGATGTCACTTCATAGTATGTAGCTACAGTCAGGTCCATAAATATTGGGACATCGACACAATTCTAACATTTTTGGCTCTATACGCCACCACAACGGATTTGAAATGAAACGAACAAGATGTGCTTTACCTGCAGACTGTCAGCTTTAATTTGAGGGTATTTACATCCAAATCAGGTGAACGGTGTAGGAATTACAACAGTTTGCATATGTGCCTCCCACTTGTTAAGGAACCAAAAGTAATGGGACAGAATAATAATCATAAATCAAACTTTCACTTTTTAATACTTGGTTGCAGATCCTTTGCAGTCAATTACAGCCTGAAGTCTGGAACGCATAGACATCACCAGACGCTGGGTTTCATCCCTGGTGATGCTCTGCCAGACCTCTACTGCAACTGTCTTCAGTTCCTGCTTGTTCTTGGGGCATTTTCCCTTCAGTTTTGTCTCCAGCAAGTGAAATGCATGCTCAATCGGATTCAGGCCAGGTGATTGACTTGGCCATTGCATAACATTCCACTTCTTTCCCTTAAAAAACTCTCTGGTTGCTTTTGCAGTATGCTTTGGGTCATTGTCCATCTGCACTGTGAAGCGCCGTCCAATGAGTTCTGAAGCATTTGGCTGAATATGAGCAGATAATATTGCCCGAAACACTTCAGAATTCATCCTGCTGCTTTTGTCAGCAGTCACATCATCAATAAATACAAGAGAACCAGTTACATTGGCAGCCATACATGCCCACGCCATGACACTATCACCACCATGCTTCACTGATGAGGTGGTATGCTTAGGATCATGAGCAGTTCCTTTCCTTCTCCATACTCTTCTCTTACCATCACTCTGGTACAAGTTGATCTTGGTCTCATCTGTCCATAGAATGTTGTTCCAGAACTGTGAAGGCTTTTTTAGGGCTCTTTCACACTTGCGTTCTTTTCTTCCGGCATAGAGTTCCGTCGTCGGGGCTCTATGCCGGAAGAATCCTGATCAGTTTTATCCTAATGCATTCTGAATGGAGAGAAATCCATTCAGGATGCATCAGGATGTCTTCAGTTCCGGAACGGAACGTTTTTTGGCCGGAGAAAATACCGCAGCATGCTGCGCTTTTTGCTCCGGTCAAAAATCCTGAACACTTGCCGCAAGGCCGGATCCGGAATTAATGCCCATTGAAAGGCATTGATCCGGATCCGGCCTTAAGCTAAACGTCGTTTCGGCGCATTGCCGGATCCGACGTTTAGCTTTTTCAGAGTGGTTACCATGGCTGCCGGGACGCTAAAGTCCTGGCAGCCATGGTAAAGTGTAGTGGGGAGCGGGGGAGCAGTGTACTTACCGTCCGTGCGGCTCCCCGGGCGCTCCAGAGTGACGTCAGAGCGCCCCATGCGCATGGATGACGTGATCCATGTGATCACGTGATCCATGCGCATGGGGCGCTCTGACGTCATTCTGGAGCGCCCCGGGAGTCGCGCGGACTGTAAGTATACTGCTCCCCCGCTCCCCACTACTACTATGGCAGCCAGGACTTTAATAGCGTCCTGGCTGCCATAGTAACACTGAACGCATTTTGAAGACGTATCCGTCTTCAAATGCTTTCAGTTCACTTGCGTTTTTCCAGATCCGGCGGGCACCTCCGGCAAATGGAGTGCACGCCGGATCCGGACAACGCAAGTGTGAAAGAGCCCTTAGATTTCGTTTGGCAAACTCTAATCTGGCCTTCCTGTTTTTGAGGCTCACCAATGGTTTATATCTTGTGGTGAACCCTCTGTATTCACTCTGGTGAAGTCTTCTCTTGATTGTTGACTTTGACACGCACACACCTACCTCCTGGAGAGTGTTCTTGATCTGGCCAACTGTTGTGAAAGGTGTTTTCTTCACCAGGGAAAGAATTCTTCGGTCATCCACCATAGTTGTTTACTGTGGTCTTCCTGGTCTTTTGGTGTTTCTGAGCTCACCTGTGCGTTCCTTCTTTTTAAGAATGTTCCAAACAGTTGTTTTGGCCATGACTAATGTTTTTGCTATCTCTCTGATGGGTTAGTTGTGTTTTTGCAGCCTAATGATGGCTTGCTTCCCTGATAGTGACAGCTCTTTAGATCTCATCTTGAGAGTTGACAGCAACAGATTCCAAATGCAAATAGCACACTGGAAATTAACTCTGGACCTTTTATCTGCTCATTGTAATTGGGATAATGAGGGAATAACACACACCTGGCCATGGAGCAGCTGAGAAGCCAATTGTCCCATTACTTTTGGTTCCTTAACAAGTGGGAGGCACATATGCAAATTGTTGTAATTCCTACACCGTTCACCTGATTTGGATGTAAATACCCTCAAATTAAAGCTGACAGTCTGCAGGTAAAGCACATCTTGTTCGTTTCATTTCAAATCCATTGTGGTGGTGTATAGAGCCAACAATGTTAGAATTGTGTCCATATCCCAATATTTATGGACCTGACTGTATATAATGCCTGGTTCTTTCATCTGCAGAATACATACTCTATGTGTTTCCTTAATTGGGGCAATGGAGTATGAAGTTGTTAAAAACAATACTATTGGGAACCTAGTAGTAACCTGGTAGAGCTACAGGAGCCTGCACAGTCCAAAATAATGGCCGCTTACACTGCGCAAAAATGATTTTGCTACTGAGTGAAAAACATGTGATTTATACTAAAATGAGCGATTTTAACCCCTTAAGGGTTTTTCACTCCCTGCCTTCCCATAGTCCTAACTTTTTTTATTTTTTCCTTCACATAGCCTTATGAGGGCTTATTTTGTGCAGGACAAGTTGTACTTTCTAATGGCACCATTTACGGTTGCATACCATGTAGTAGGAAGCAGGAAGAAAATTCCAAATGGGGCAGAATTGGGAAAAAACGCAATTCTGATAAAGGTTTTTATTTTTATTTTTTTACACTGTACACTATACGGTAACATTGACCTGTTATTTTCATTCTCCAGGTCAGTACGGTTACAACGATACCACAATTGTATAATTTTTCTTGCGTTTTAATACTGAAAAAAAATTAAAACCTTTGAGGAATTTTTATTTTTATAACCATATTCTGACCCCTATAACTTTTTTGTAGTTATGTGTACGGGGCTGTGTGAGGACTTTGCGGGAAGATCTGTTCATTTCAGTGATACCAATTTGAAGTGTCTTTTTTATAAAAAGTGACTTTTTGATCACTTTTTATAAAAAAATTATTGAAGTTGAAGTGACAATAAATGGCAAATTGGCTGTTTTTATTTTTTTTCCCGTTTTGCCATTTGCCTTATGCCATTAATATTGTTATATTTTAATAATATGGGCATTTTTGCACGCGGCGATGCCCATGATGTTTATTTTTTTTATTGTTTAAGTATTTTTATTTTAAGGAAAGGGGGGTGATTTGAACTTTTTTTTTATATTTACAAAAACTTTACTTTCTCAAGTCATTTCTGAAGTTCACTGATGTCTATATAGACACCATTGAACACTTCATTTGCACTATACAAATACAATGCTGCCACCTAGTGGCCTGTATTGGTATAGTCATCTAATAGGCACTGAAGCCTGCTTGAGGCTTCAGCCTATTAGATCAATGTAACAGGTTCCCCGATCTCAGCCAGGGAACGCTGTTTACCGGAGCAGAAGTGCGCGAGTTCCGCTTCCGGACTGCGCAGATGCCGTGGTCACATTTGATCACGGCATCTGAAAGGGAAAATGTATGCGATCGCATACATGGCCGATCGCATACATGTGCTGCGGGTCTCTGCTATTTACGCCTGCTGCACGTGCGAGCGGGCGCCATGATTGGTGAAAAAGTTAAGTACATGCAAAGCCTATTCAGTTATAATATTAATGCATTATATTGGAGATATTCCAATGGACATGTCCAGAGCTGTTCGGACGCACTCAGGCTGATGTCAGCAGTAAGTATATAAGGCAAGCTGGACAGATTTTGATAAAGTGATCTGTTATAGTGCTATCAGTTTTGAAACTTAAAGAGGACCTTTCACTACTGTACAAACTAAAAACTAACTATATCAGTGGGCAGAGCGGCGCACAGGGGTCCCCCTGCACTTACTAGTATGTCTGGGTGCCGCTCCGTTCGCCCGGTATAGGCTCCGGTGTCTGCGCTCCCTCTGACTGATTTTTTGTATGAGGCGTGTCCCTTGCTGCAGCGCTGGCCAATCGCAGCGCACAATCCCATCTTGACTTTTTCCCACTCAATTTGGGACACGTAAGTGACGAACATGGAAAGCGGTTCCATAAAGATATTTCTACAATGGAGGTATCACAGGTATCAAGGCCGCTGGAATCCCAACATGATGGGGGACTACTGCTGGTTTTTGCAACGGGAAAATATGACCGCTCACAAACACAAAATCAGATGCCTAGGGGAGTTGCTAGGGTCTCAAAAGATCTGGGGCCCAAGCACCAATGCATATGGCCCAATTCTCTAAGTTAAACAACCGCATCCACCCCTCCCTGCAAACACTAGCACTGAAGACATTTTACTGTACTTGCTATATAGCTGCACGTACCTCTCACATCCAGGGCCTCCCAGGTGACATCTCCTCTGATCTAGATCTTCTCTGTCATCATCGTCTCCATTCCATCCGGACACTTCTCTCAGCTGCACCTCGTCTATGCAGAGTGTGACGCACAGACATCTTAGCTTCCTTACTTTTTTTTACCCCCAAATACTATCCTGAAGAAAAATGAGTGCCCCCCAGAGTTAACAGTACTCCTCATAGTCCCACCAATAGTAATTCTCTTCTAGAATGCTCTCATTAGTAATACTGCCCCCTACTGGACCCAACAGTGATAACGCTCCACAAGAATGCCTCCATTAGTAGAAGAGCCCTCCAGTATTAATAATGCCCTTACAGAGCCCCTAGTAGTAATAAGAACGCCTAATGTCCCCTGGATTTAAAATGGCCCCACATTTCCCCCAGTATTTATATCGCCCCCTACTGTTATAATGCTAGCCCTGAAGCGCCCTAAGTATTTATAATGCCGCCTGCAGTGCCCCCTGTAGTTATAGTCCTCCGTTTAGTGTCCTCATAAATTATAAGTCCTCAGCACATCCGCCATACAGTCCCATGTAAATAACACTATTTCCCTCCCTCTGCCATAGAGTCCCATATAAATACCATCTCTCCAGCCCCCTACAATATACAGTCCCATGTAAATAACATCCCTCTCTATCTACAGCCCCCTCCAAAATACAGTCCCATGTAAACAACATCACACCATCTCTTCTACCCCTTCCAATATACAGTCCCATGTAAATAACATCACCCCCTCAATATTCAGTCCCATATAAATAACATCACTCCCTCCCCCAGACAACTTCAATATACAGTCCCATGTAAATAAAATCACCCCCTCCCCAGCCATCTCCAACATGCAGTCCCATGTAAATAACATTACCCCTTAACATTCAATCCCATGTAAATAATATCACTCCCTCCCACAGCTGCCTTCAACATGCAGTCCCATATAAATAACATTACCCCTCAACATACAGTCCCATGTAAATAACATGACCCTACCCCAGCCACTTCCGAATGTCAGTCCCATGTAATTAACATCACTCCACTTCACTGTCCCATGTAAATAACTTCCCTCCCTTCAGCACTAACATACAGTCCCAGTTAAATAACTACAACTCCCAGCATGCCCCTCACACTGAGTAATCTTCACTTACCTCTCCTCATGTAGCAGATCTCACCTCAGCCTCTTCCCAGGGCTTCTCTTCACTGCTGATTGTCCTCTCCTGCACTGGTCACATGATGGTGACATCATCCCAGATTATTTTCAGCTACTGCATTTAGAACTGATCACAAGACCTGTGAGGTCATCACAGGTCCTTCAGCTCTTGCAGTGTATTAGATTCAATTGTATTGCCGTCCTGAGGATGGCAATACAGTTATATCTAAGTCTACTTTCACACTAGCATTTTGGCTTTCCGTTTATGAGACCCGTTCAGGGCTCTCACAAGCGGTCCAAAATGGATCAGTTTTGCCCTAATGCATTCTGAATGGAAAAGGATCCGCTCAGAATCCATCAGGTTGCCTCCGTCCCGTCTCCATTCCGCTCTGGAGGCGGACACCAAACCGCTGCTTGCAGCATTTTGGTGTCCGTCTGACAAAACTGAGCCAAACGGATCCGTTCTGACACACAATGTAGGTCAATGGGGACGGATCTGTTTTCTATGACACAATCTGGCACAATAGAAAACGTATCCATCCTCCATTGACTTTCAATGGTGTTCAAGACGGATCCGTCTTGGCTATGTTAAAGATAATATTAACGGATCCATTCTGAACGGATGCAGACGGTTGCATTATCTGAACTGATCCGTCTGTGCAGATCCATGACGGATCCGCACCAAACACGAGTGTGAATGTAGCCTAACAAGCAGGCAGGACATTCGTGGCCTGGGACAAAACATCAGGGGCCCAGGCCTTGAATGTTTTGACCTAGCAACGCCCCTGCAGATGCCTGAAGCACTTTTAACAGTACTGGGCCTTGCTTAAGGCCTCATGCACACGACAGTTGTTTTTTTGCGTCCGCAAATTGTGCGTACGCTAAAAAAAAAAAACGGATCTGGCATCCGTTTTTTTTGGAGGATCCGTTTTTTTCCACAGATTCCTTGTAATAAATGCCTATCCTTGTCCGCAAATGTGAAAAAAATAGGACATGTACTATTTTTTTTGCTGAAGGGAAACACGGACAACGGACGCGGAACACAAACGGATGAACTATCAGCATTTTTTTTCTGACCCATTGAAATAAATGGGTCCCCATCCTATCCGCCCAAAAAACGTAACGGAGGCCGAGGAAAACAACTGTCGTGTGCATGAGGCCTAAGTAAGACTTTTAAACTGAAAAACGAGACTTTTTGAAATGTTGTTATTCCATTACATTTTCATACACTGTTTACTACGCAAACTTTGATGTAAATCAGGTAATTGTTGGAGTAAAACTCGTTCTGTTGAAAATTATTCAATGCTTTCCAAGTGCTTAATTCATTTAGGCATACTTATGCATAGCAAAATTTCATGACGTGTTACAACAATCCTGACTTCGGATTTGTAATCCACACACTCGATTTAGTATAGGACAAATGGTTTTTGCCCAGTAGCAGACGAAAATATTTTTTTTGTTGCCTGGTGTTATGAGCAATGAGTGGAGCCACAATCAGACTTATTGCAGCTCATTCTATAGATGCATACTAAAATAAAGAGCATAGATAGATAGATAATAAATAGATAAATAGATAGATAGATAGATAGATAGATAGATAGATATGGGATAGATAGATAGATAGATATGAGAGAGATAGATAGATAGATAGATAGATAGATAGATATGGGATAGATAATAGATAGATAGATAGATAATAGATAGATAGATAGATAGATAGATAGATAGATAGATAGATAGATATGAGATAGATAGATAGATAGATATGAGAGAGATAGATAGATAGATAGATATGGGATAGATAGATAGATAGATAGATAGATAATAGATAGATAATAGATAGATAGATAGATAGATAATAGATAGATAGATAATAAATAGATAAATGATAGATATATAGATAGATAAATGATAGATAGATAGATAGATAATAGATAGATAAAAGATAGATAGATAGATAAAAGATAGATAATAGATAGATAATAGATAGATAAATAATAGATAGATAGATAATAGATAGATAGATAATAGATAGATAGATAGATAATAGATAGATAATAGATAGATAAATAATAGATAGATAGATAGATAATAGATAGATAAATAGATAGATAGATAATAGATAGATAATAGATAGATAGATAGATAGATAATAGATAGATAATAGATAGATAATAGATAGATAGATAATAGATAGATAATAAATAGATAAATGATAGATATATAGATAGATAAATGATAGATAGATAGATAGATAATAGATAGATAAAAGATAGATAGATAATAGATAGATAGATAATAGATAGATAGATAGATAGATAATAGATAGATAATAGATAGATAAATAATAGATAGATAGATAGATAATAGATAGATAGATAATAGATAGATAATAGATAGATAGATAGATAGATAGATAATAGATAGATAATAGATAGATAATAGATAGATAGATAGATAGATAATAGATAGATAATAGATAGATAATAAATAGATAAATGATAGATATATAGATAGATAAATGATAGATAGATAGATAGATAATAGATAGATAAAAGATAGATAGATAATAGATAGATAGATAATAGATAGATAGATAGATAGATAATAGATAAATAGATAGATAGATAATAGATAGATAATAGATAGATAGATAGATAATAGATAGATAGATAATAGATAGATAGATAGATAATAGATAGATAGATAGATAAATAATAGATAGATAATAGATAGATAGATAGATAGATAGATAATAGATAGATAATAGATAGATAATAGATAGATAGATAATAGAGAGATAGATAAAAGATAGATAGATAATAGATAGATAATAGATAGATAATAGATAGATAGATAATAGATAGAATAACTGCTTGTAGAGGAGAATATCTCCATCGTACAAGGTTGTGTGCAGGCACCATAGGGTAACACATATGGAGACGACATTTATTAAGCCCTTTACGCTACTATTGTGGCATAAAAAAAGTCACACATTATGGTGCACGTCATACATGCACCATCATTCGCGACTTTTTAGGCGTCTTGACACTTTTCCGAAGTGGTGAGGGAAAGGGGTGGGGCTTAGCAGATGGGCGGAGATTCACACCACTGATTGCATTTACTATAACTTTCGCTAGAAAGTGGCAGAAATCGGATACATTGTTGAGCATTGATCTCCAGGAACAAAGAATCTGACATGGATGAACATCAACATTTAAATTGTCTGAATTCTTCCCGGTTTTTCCACTGGGTACGGAATTTAACGTGAGAATGGTTTTCCCAGGCCGCTATTTCTTCGAATCTATATATGGTATCAACCTTATTGATCCAATGGTCTATGGGTGGGATATGAGAGGATAGCCAGTTTCGAGGTATTAAGAGGCGAGCTGCTATCAACAGCTTTTTGAACAGAAAGGGGACTTCCGATTTAACATCTACCTGTTATATGTTCATGTACAGCTGCTTGTTACATATGCTGGGCAGTTTTTCTCTGTATTTCATTTGAATTTCCAATAAAGAAAAAAGAAAGCGGCAGAAATTATAGCTGAAAGCTGTACCTCGTGTAGACTTCAGTTTCTGGCACAGGCAGGGGGGAGATGCGCCTGATTTGTTAAGAACCATCTGCCTCTTAATAAATTAGGCGCATCTCACCCCAGTGCAGGGAGATCAAGACTGTTGTAAGGATGCCCTGGTCTTGATAAATGTCCCCCAAAGAGAGCCTACAGGACTTCGGGGGAGATTTATCAAAATTGGTTTAAAGAAAACCGGCTTAGTTTCCATAGCAACCAATCAGACGCCGGTGGAACCTGATTGGTTGCTATGGGCAACTAAGACAGTTTTCCTTACACCAGTTTTGAGAGATCTTCAGTTTTGTGTCCTTTTTACAGTCTTATTGTATAAGAATGCTGTGTACATGAGTCCATGGGCGGACTGGCCTTAGACCCTACAGGGAAATTTCCCACTGGGCCGATCCCAGGGGGCCGCCCAAACCCTCCTCTTAGCCGCCAGCCAGGTACATAAAGATCTAATGGTCTTCGCATTAATTAATGTAGGAATATCAGGCATTTTCCCAGCGGCCGCCCTTCTGGATTCAACTGTATTGCCATTGTCAGGACGATGATACAAGTTTCATACTGTGGCGCATGTGGAAGTATATTGTGCTGCACTGCGGTATTTGGTTCTGCTGAGGCAGTATATTGTGCTGCACTGTGGTATTTGGTTCTGCTGAGGCAGTATATTGTACTGCACTGTGGTATTTGGTTCTGCTGAGGCAGTATATTGTGCTGCACTGTGGTATTTGGTTCTGCTGGGGCTTTACATTGTGCTGCACTGTGGTACTTGTTTCTGCTGAGGCAGTATATTGTGCTGCACTGTGGTATTTGGTTCTGCTAGGGCAGAACATTGTGCTGCACTGTGGTATTTGGTTCTGCTGAGGCAGTATATTGTGTTGCACCGTGGTATTTGGTTCTGCTAGGGTAGTATATTGTGCTGCACTGTGGTATTTGGTTCTGCTGAGGCAGTATATTGTACTGCACTGTGGTATTTGGTTCTGCTAGGGCAGTATATTGTGCTGCACTGTGGTATTTGGTTCTGCTAAGGCAGTATATTGTGCTGCACTGTGGTATTTGGTTCTGCTTAGGTAGTATATTGTGCTGCACTGTGGTATTTGGTTCTGCTAGGGCAGTACATTGTGCTGCACTGTGGTACTTGTTTCTGCTGAGGCAGTATATTGTGCTGCACTGTGGTATTTGGTTCTGCTAGGGCAGTACATTGTGCTGCACTGTGGTATTTAGTTCTGCTAAGGCAGTATATTGTACTGCACTATGGTATTTGGTTCTGCTGAGGCAGTATATTGTGCTGCACTGTGGTATTTGGTTCTGCTAGGGCAGTACATTGTGCTGCACTGTGGTACTTGTTTCTGCTGAGGCAGTATATTGTGCTGCACTGTGGTACTTGGTTCTGCTAGGGCAGTACATTGTGCTGCACTGTGGTATTTGGTTCTGCTAGGGCAGTACATTGTGCTGCACTGTGGTATTTGGTTCTGCTGAGGCAGTATATTGTGTTGCACCGTGGTATTTGGTTCTGCTGAGGCAGTATATTGTGCTGCACTGTGGTATTTGGTTCTGTTGAGGCAGTATATTGTGCTGCACTGTGGTATTTGGTTCTGCTGGGGCAGTATATTGTGCTGGATTGTAGTATTTGGTTCTGCTGGGGAAGTATATTGTGCTGCACTTTGGTATTTGGTTCTGCTGGGGCAGTATATTGTGCTAAACTGTGGTATTTGGTTCTGCTAGGGCAGTATATTGTGCTGCACTGTGGCATTTGTTTCTGCTGGGGCAGTATATTGTGCTGCACTTTGGTATTTGGTTCTGCTGGGGCAGTATATTGTGCTGCACTTTGGTATTTGGTTCTGCTGGGGCAGTATATTGTGCTGCACTGTGGTATTTGGTTCTGCTGAGGCAGTATATTGTATTGCACTGTGGTACTTGGTTATGCTGGGGCAGTATATTGTATTGCACTGTGGTATTTGCTTCTGCTGGGGCAGTATATTGTGCTGCACTGTGGTATTTGTTTCTGCTGGGGCAGTATATTGTGCTGCACTGTGGTATTTGCTTCTGCTGGGGCAGTATATTGTGCTGCACTGTGGTACTTGGTTCTGCTAGGGCAGTATATTGTGCTGCACTGTGGTACTTGGTTCTGCTAGGGAAGTATATTGTGCTGCACTGTGGTACTTGGTTCTGCTAGGGCAGTATATTGTGCTGCACTGTGGTATTTGCTTCTGCTGGGGCAGTATATTGTGCTGCACTGTGGTACTTGGTTCTGCTAGGGCAGTATATTGTGCTGCACTGTGGTACTTGGTTCTGCTAGGGCAGTATATTGTGCTGCACTGTGGTATTTGGTTCTGCTGGGGCTTTACATTGTGCTGCACTGTGGTACTTGTTTCTGCTGAGGCAGTATATTGTGCTGCACTGTGGTATTTGGTTCTGCTAGGGCAGTACATTGTGCTGCACTGTGGTATTTGGTTCTGCTGAGGCAGTATATTGTGTTGCACCGTGGTATTTGGTTCTGCTAGGGTAGTATATTGTGCTGCACTGTGGTATTTGGTTCTGCTGAGGCAGTATATTGTACTGCACTGTGGTATTTGGTTCTGCTAGGGCAGTATATTGTGCTGCACTGTGGTATTTGGTTCTGCTAAGGCAGTATATTGTGCTGCACTGTGGTATTTGGTTCTGCTGAGGTAGTATATTGTGCTGCACTGTGGTATTTGGTTCTGCTAAGGCAGTATATTGTGCTGCACTGTGGTATTTGGTTCTGCTGAGGTATTATATTGTGCTGCACTGTGGTACTTGTTTCTGCTGAGGCAGTATATTGTGCTGCACTGTGGTATTTGGTTCTGCTAGGGCAGTACATTGTGCTGCACTGTGGTATTTAGTTCTGCTAAGGCAGTATATTGTACTGCACTATGGTATTTGGTTCTGCTGAGGCAGTATATTGTGCTGCACTGTGGTATTTGGTTCTGCTAGGGCAGTACATTGTGCTGCACTGTGGTACTTGTTTCTGCTGAGGCAGTATATTGTGCTGCACTGTGGTACTTGGTTCTGCTAGGGCAGTACATTGTGCTGCACTGTGGTACTTGTTTCTGCTGAGGCAGTATATTGTGCTGCACTGTGGTACTTGTTTCTGCTGAGGCAGTACATTGTGCTGCACTGTGGTATTTGGTTCTGCTAGGGCAGTACATTGTGCTGCACTGTGGTATTTGGTTCTGCTGAGGCAGTATATTGTGTTGCACCGTGGTATTTGGTTCTGCTGAGGCAGTATATTGTGCTGCACTGTGGTATTTGGTTCTGTTGAGGCAGTATATTGTGCTGCACTGTGGTATTTGGTTCTGCTGGGGCAGTATATTGTGCTGGATTGTAGTATTTGGTTCTGCTGGGGAAGTATATTGTGCTGCACTTTGGTATTTGGTTCTGCTGGGGCAGTATATTGTGCTAAACTGTGGTATTTGGTTCTGCTAGGGCAGTATATTGTGCTGCACTGTGGCATTTGTTTCTGCTGGGGCAGTATATTGTGCTGCACTTTGGTATTTGGTTCTGCTGGGGCAGTATATTGTGCTGCACTTTGGTATTTGGTTCTGCTGGGGCAGTATATTGTGCTGCACTGTGGTATTTGGTTCTGCTGAGGCAGTATATTGTATTGCACTGTGGTACTTGGTTATGCTGGGGCAGTATATTGTATTGCACTGTGGTATTTGCTTCTGCTGGGGCAGTATATTGTGCTGCACTGTGGTATTTGTTTCTGCTGGGGCAGTATATTGTGCTGCACTGTGGTATTTGCTTCTGCTGGGGCAGTATATTGTGCTGCACTGTGGTATTGCTGGCCGTGTCTACTTTTGTTGTCCCGCCTTCTATAAATTTGGACTCGCCTACAACATGAGGCTACTTTAGAAAATTTTCCCAGGACCACTTTAAGTTCCCCGATGGCCCCTGCATGAGTCCTTTAATTGATTTTCAAGACATTTTAAAAAACAGGCATGATAGTATCAGCCTTGTGCCATACACAAACTAGACCAATTACATTGAACCAACTAGAAACTATACCAGTCACATGAACTGTAGAGCATGCTGGGAGTTGTAGTTGTGCAACAGCCGGGGTACCACAAGTCGTAGACCACTGCCTCCACTTTCTAACCTGTGCTAAGAAATGGAGGCAGATTCATCCTTTCATACGGGGCAGACAAGGGCTTCAGTATGTTTTGGCTCTTGTGAACAAATTAATTTTGCAACATCCTTAAAGGGTTAAATGCAATAAGGACGTTGTATAAAGCAGATCTACGCCATAGGGAAAATGGTCAAAACCCAGAGAAATGTCTATTAAAGCACACACATATTATAAAGGATAAGGGACACAGAATGAGTCATTTGAGAGGCAGCTGACTAATGGCAAGTCCTTGCTTACAGGATGTTCTGCCAGGTGTGAACTTTAGCCAATGGCTTTCATGTTCACATGCAGTGACCTACTCATATTTAAACATGGTAAGTAACTGGGTAAAGTTCACACCTTGCTAGGAAAGTTGTAAATTGCTAAGGTACACAACGTGGCTTGAACTGCTATTTTCCTCTTGTTTTCAATGTAAATATGAAAATTGTCTTTATTGCCTTGCGGGGTTACATATGTAAGGGTAGCCTGCTAGGAGTATTAGGCTTTTATTAGTTTGTAGTGCTCAGAAAACCACAATAATCTCTCCTTGCCAAAGTTAATTTTCAAGCTTGCTGAAAAAAAAAGTGACAGGCGGGGAAGGGAGGAAGCACAGAACTCTGCCTGACCCTACCTGATGGACTCAGCAAACAAAAGTGACTCTATTACTTTCAGGGCTTAGTATTCTAGCGACTGCTGCCCGCCCTGACATAGTGGCCACTCCTTTGTACTTAGCAGAAGGATTCACCTTTTCAGTCCAGTCTAAGGCTACTTTCACACTAGCGTTCGGGGCTCCGCTTGTGAGTTCCGTTTGAAGGCTCTCACAAGCGGCCCCAAACGGATCCGTCCAGCCCTAATGCATTCTGAGTGGATGCGGATCCGCTCAGAATGCATCAGTCTGGCTCCGTTTGTCCTCTGCTCCGCTCAGCAGGCGGACACCTGAACGCAGCTTGCAGCGTTCGGGTGTCCGCCTGGCCGTGTGGAGGCAAACGGATCCGTCCAGGCTTACAATGTAAGTCAATGAGGACGGATCCGTTTGAAGTTGACACAATATGGCTCAATTTTCAAACGGATCCGTCCCCCATTGACTTTCAATGTAAAGTCAAAACGGATCCGTTTGCATTATCATGAACAAAAAAAAAAAAAAAAAAAATTTTTTTATTTTTTTTGTTCATGGTAATGCAAACGGATCCGTTCTGAACGGATCTAAACGTTTGCATATAGGTGCGGATCCGTCTGTGCAGATACCAGACAGATCCGACCTAAACGCAGGTGTGAAAGTAGCCTGACTTGTAATGCAAATATTATTCCAGCTTTTTTTTTCTCCTGAAAGGCTATTAACAGGAACCAGAAGTAAAATGCTCAGTGTAAAGTATTCATAGTGATGACAAAATTAATGAGATGATTATCAACACTTATATGATTTTAGTGATAAAAATGTAAAACATACAGAGTTACAGACCTACTATTACCCATATGGAAAATGTTACTTGTGACTGGTGATCACAGCAGCATGGGCAGGTGACACATAGCCATAATACAGTGCACTTTACAGGGGTTGTCCAGGTTCAGGGCTCAACCCTTTACCATGTATGAGAGGAGCATCAGAGCATTTCCTTTTCTTCTGATACTCCCTTTGCCTTGCGCTGCATCACGCAGGGCAAGATACCCACCTCTAAAACTGCCCCGGTGACATCACCGGGTTCCGTGCTAGGCGGAAGTCTTCACCTAGCATACTCATGTTAAGCCCAGTACATCACCAGCTCACAATAAACAGACCTTGTCCTGTGCAATACACAATACATCGCAAGGCAAGGGGAGCATCGGAGCAAGGAAATGCTCCGATGCTCCTCTCATACATGGTAAAGGAGGGAAATGGAGAATATATCCGGGTTCAACCCTGAACCCAGACAACCCCTTTAACCCCTTTTAACAGCCACATGTGTTGAGCTGATATTGTGACTGTGTGATACCATCCTTAGGGCTCATGCACACGAACGTGTGCCAGTCGTGCCAGTATTGCATCCCACAAACAGTGGGTCCGCAATGTACGGGCATGCGGACCAATTCACTTGAATAGGTCTGCAATCTGGAAGATACGGAGTGGAGACATGGAGCGGATAGCCACTGAAGCACTAAAAAGTGCTTCCGTGGCATTTCGGTCCGTTCCTCCGCACCGCAAAAAAATAGAGCAAGTTCTATTTTTTTGCGGTGCAGACGGATCGCGGACCCATTCAAGTTGAATGGGTCTGTATCCCTCAGCACAGGCCACACAGACGGTGCCCTTGCACGGCACGGGCGGCACATGTTCGTGTGCATGAGCCATTAGGCTGGAAACACACATGTACTTTTTGATTGAGACCTTTTTCACATGGTGCGGGCCGCATACCGTGGTTCCGCAATACACGGGTCACCACCCATGTGCATTCCGCATCACGGATGCGGACCCATTTACTTTAATGGGTCCGAAAATCCGGAGATGCGGTGCGGAACTAAACGGGAGCCTGGAACGGAACCCCACGGAAGCACTAAGGAGTGCTTCTGTGGTGTTCCGTTCCGTGCTTCCGTTCAGCAAAAAGATAGAACTTGTTCTATCTTTTTGCAGAACGGATGGATCGCGGACCCCATTCAAGTGTCCAACTGGATCTAAGAGTAATGCTGCAGCCTTCTCGCACCTTTGCCTAGGCCACGTGACATCATGTTCATCAGTCACGTGGTCTAGGTGCAGCTCAGCTCCATTGAAGTGAATGGGGCTGAGCTACGATACCAAGCACAGCCGCTATACAATGTACGGTACTGGTGAGCTGCGAGAAGGCCGCGGCACCACTGCCTTTTGCAGGTCCTTCAAGAAGAACAAAGAAGAGGATCCCGGCTGCGCGATCAAGTGGATGAGGTGAGTTATGTTTTTATTATTTTTTAACCCTCAAGTGACATTTCACTTTGCATTCTGTATTCAGAATGCTATTATTTTCTATTACAACCGTATTATAATGGTAATAATAATGTAAATGGGGACCCGGGTTGCTCATCCCTCGTCTTGTTAGCAACCGTGCGTGAAAATCACATCGCATCCGCACTTGCTTGCGGATGCTATGCGATTTTCCCGCAGCCCCATTCATTTCTATGGGGCCTGCGTTGCGTGAAAAACGCAGAATATAGAACATGCTGCGATTTTCACGCAACGCACAAGTGATGCGTGAAAAACATCGCTCAAGTACACAGCCCCTTTGAAATGAATGGGTCCAGATTCAGTGCTTGTGCTATGCGTTCACCTCACACATTGCACCCGCGCGGAAAACTCGCCCGTGTGAAAGGGGCCTTAGAGTCTCAACTGCATCTGATTGCCATGTAAGGATGTTGTTGAAGGGTTTGTCTAGCTCAGACAAAGACCTCATGCACACGACCATTCCGTTTTTTGCGGTCTGCAAATTACAGATCCGCAAAACACGGAAGCCGCCCCACGTGTGCCTTTCGCAATTTGCGGAACGGAACAGGCGGCCCATTGTAGAGATGCCTATTCTTGTCCGCAAAACGGACAAGAATAGGACATGTTATATTTTTTGGGCGGGGCCACATAACGGAGCAACGGATGCGGACAGCACACGGAGTGCTGTCCGCATCTTTTGCGGTCCCCTTGAAGTGAATGGGTCCGCACCCGAGCCGCAAAAACTGCGGCTCGGATGCGGACCAGAACAACGGCCGTGTGCATGAAGGCAAACTCGTTTAGATGGGAGATACGAGGTCAGTGATCCTATACAGGAGTACCTGCCACCTCTACTGATATGTCTGTTTTAGTAAATAATCATTTCCACAGTCCTGGAGAATCTTTTCTTACAGCTCTGTGTTGTGCTGTTCCTATATTATTCCTACTAGAAGTTTACGAATGTTTCCAGTTGGGACTGTGTTTCTGCCCAGTCTGACCTTGCTGTCCAGTCCATGTTGAGGGTCCTAGACTCTGCAGGGATGCCTTCAATTAGTACCATCTATTTATCGACAAATGTTTAATAGGAATTAGAGGGACTGCACAACCCAGAATAGTTACTAAAACATTCAGGAGAGGTGAGAGGTCTTTTTTAAAGTGCAATAACGTAAGTCATCATCCAGCCTGAAATGGCTGCTAAAATACAATGTGAAGAGCAAATGTAGGGAAGAGACATGTCGGACCCATTAATGAGTGAGGTCTGTCTGATATAGACAATACCTGCTTATATTGTTTGTCCATCTGAAGCCCGGCAGTCTCTTTGATAAACTGATTAGGGATTGTTGGGGGGTGCAGTGCAAAAGTCCCCTCCCCCACATTGGGTCACCAAGCGTTGCTAGGACATATTGAAGGGGATTCTCTAAAGCTCACGCTTATATCATTACAGGTACCACGCACAGTGGCCTAGTTATGGGGTGTAGACCAGTTTCCAGTTAAAGGCAGCACTCCAAGTGGTTACATTTGCTTATATATTCAATTATTCACCCAGCCAAGCGTGCGCCATGGCAAAATTATTGTCTTTAATCTCTGAAGCTTTTTATCAAGTAGACCTATGGGCACAACTGCCAATAGATGGTAATCACAACGAGCCCCCTACTCCATAGATAGTAATTAAAACGAGCCACCTACTCCTAAGATAGTAATCACAACCAGGGGTGCACCTAGCCTTTCTGCTGCCTGAGGTGAAAACTGAAACGTCGCCGCCCCCATTGCCAATTTCTTAACCTAACCCCTTTGCCACAATGAAAGCGCTCATTGCCCATGACCCTTCTGCTGCCCCCCTCTTGCTCCTTCCTGCTGCTGCCTGAAGCGATCGCCTCACCTGGCCTCATTGCTGGTGCACCCCTGGTTACAACTAGCCCCCTACTCCATAGATAGTAGTCACAACTAGTCCCCTACTCCATAGATAGTAGTCACAACTAGTCCCCTACTCCATAGACAGTAGTCACAACTAGCCCCCTACTCCATACATAGTAGTCACAACTAGTCCCCTACTCCATAGACAGTAGTCACAACTAGCCCCCTACTCCTTAGATAGTAGTCCCCTACTCCATAGATAGTAGTCACAACTAGTCCCCTACTCCATAGACAGTAGTCACAACTAGCCCCCTACTCCATAGATAGTAGTCACAACTAGTCCCCTACTCCATAGATAGTAGTCACAAATAGTCCCCTACTCCATAGATAGTAGTCACAACTAGCCCCCTACTCCATAGATAGTAGTCACAACTACTCCTCTACTCCATAGATAGTAGTCACAACTAGCCCCCTACTTCATAGACAGTAGTTACAACTAGCCCCCTACTTCATAGACAGTAGTCACAACTAGTCCCCTACTCCATAGACAGTAGTCACAACTAGCCCCCTACTTCATAGACAGTAGTCGCAACGAGTCCCCTACTCCATAGATAGTAGTCACAACTACTCTTCTACTCCATAGATAGTAGTCACAACTAGCCCCCTACTCCATAGATAGTAGTCACAACTACTCCTCTACTCCATAGATAGTAGTCACAACTAGCCCCCTACTCCATAGATAGTAGTCACAACTACTCCTCTACTCCATAGATAGTAGTCACAACTAGCCCCCTACTTCATAGACAGTAGTCACAACTAGCCTCCTACTTCATAGACAGTAGTTACAACTAGCCCCCTACTTCAGAGATGCCCACGTATATGACATGATATGCTTCCATAATATATGAATCCTTTATGTTGCCTATACAAATAGTCTATCATGATGTCATCACATGTGGCACTGTTGTTACCCATGAGGTGGGGGATCTGGGTAAAGCCTTTGCACTGAGGTCCCAAAGCTCTCCTCTGTATGGTATAAACCTGTTTTATCACCATACCTAACTACCGGCTGCCACATTAGAAGGCTCCAACATTTGGGCTGTACCTGAAATGGCCATAAAGCTACTGGACCTTGCAGTCTAAGTATCTAGTATACAGCCATTAATGAATCCACGGTCTGGGAGCTGAACCCAGGGCCCAGGATACTTGACAATATCCTGAAAAGAAGCACTGCTGTATAATGCATTGCAATAACGGTTACCCTTCAACTGGGGATAATTAAGTTCCTTTTACAGTTTCCTTTCTATTATACAGAGGCTCACAAGCAATTAAATCTCCCAGCAGATAAGGGATGAGATGTTCCTATCTGAGTCCCCATCAGAGTAGCAGAAAGGGGTTTATCTCAGGTGTCTAACCTGCACTTATCAGGAGGAAGGCCTCATTTCCAGAGGTCAGCATTGTAACTGGAGACTCCGTTCTGGCATTGATTGGTTTAGAGCAGTAGTTTGCTCGTTCCTTTCCTTTGTAAACAACTGAAGAAGAACCCATGTCTTTTTCCACACCAGTGAGTCTGGGCACTTGTCTTCTTCTCTGTACATCCCAATATTACATTCATTATTACACCAGAGAGGCCTCCAAGCATCCCCCAACCACCCCCGACTCCTTCCTTACAAACCCAGCAAACAAAAACCATTTTGTATTTTAGGGGAAGAGTCAACATTAGACTGAAGAGCCAAAGAATGACCTTACCCACTGACACCAGGCCAGAGTCTGGCACCCAGGTGTCACATTCTCGGCCCTGCTTGTTCCTCGCACTGGAATCCCCTTGATACTCTTAGCAATAAGATGCCCAAATACTCATCTAGTGACAGGCGTCCTGGTGATATGTGGTTGACCTTTTTACCTTGAATGCAGCCAAATCCTTTATGCTTTTTACGCATTTGTAATTGAAGATGGATGGATGGGAAATATTTCATAGCACGTGTACAGGAGTCACTGGCATTTAATGGGATTACTACCATTTATATAATTTTTAACAGAAATCAGCAAATAATATATCTGATGATAATTTGTGCACTGACGCTTTAACAAAAAAGGGAAAAATAATATCTTACAAGGCGTACATTAATAATTTACTATGAATGAAATATTATAGGTTGTGAGGTCAGTGATTCTATCTATCTATTATCTATCTATCTATCTATCTATCTATCTATTATCTATTATCTATCTATTATCTATCTATCTATCTATCCCATATCTATCTATCTATCTATCTATCTCTCTCATATCTATCTATCTATCTATTATCTATCTATCTATCTATCTATCTATCTATCTATCTATCTCATATCTATCTATCTCTCTCTCTCATATCTATCTATCTATCTATCTATCTCATATCTATCTATCTATCTATCTATCATCTATCTATCTATCTATCTATCTCATATCTATCCATCTATCTATCTATCTATCTATCTATCTATCTATCTATTATCTATCCCATATCTATCTATCTATCTATCTATCTATCTCTCTCATATCTATCTATCTATCTATCTATCTATCTATCTATCCCATATCTA